>NC_139217.1:284701000-284943500 GCF_055691185.1 Crinia signifera
GCACCCCTGCACAATAATAGAACACCACAGGTTGCCCCCTCTGCACAATAACTGGACACCACAGCAGTGGCAAACGCAGGATTTTCATAAGGGGGTTTCCAGAGGGGCGGAGCAAAGCACAGAGATGGACACAGGTAACCCAGTATATGACGGGTCAGTTAAAGTATTATAGATAGACCAAATGTATATAAATAATAATAAAAATGTAAAAAATATATATACATATATATATATATATAATGTACAATATCTCCAGAATTTGCGCTATGCTGTGTCGGTCGCTTGATAACACTTACTCCCCTACTAGAGAGATCGAAAAGCCAATATCCAAACCAAAAGCGTTATATAGCGCCCTGTATATTAGTCAGGATAATTCCTGTCTTTCCTTTACAATATCAAATGGACCATAAACAATTTCAAAGTAGAAAACATTTATTTAAAACATTTAAAACAGAAACCTCATAATATCTTACGGATGGTTTTTCTAATACAGGTGTAATTCTTGGTTTATGGATCACAATAGTAGTCAATGGTTACCCAACGCGTTTCGTCTCTTTATGAGACTTCATCAGGGGTGTAAATAGTATTGTAGTAGATCTTCTATAGTCTCTAATCAACAGTTTTGTACAATTGTAGTAGTAGTTGGTCCAGTTATAGACTCAAATAGTATACTTATTAGGTCTTTTAATATCAATAACTTTGTTGATTAGTAGTGTAAGTTCAAGCTGTTTGGCTGTAGTGAAATTGAACCCGAATATGTTTAATTTGAAAAATGATATTTGGGCTATAAGCGGTGTCTGATATGGGATTTGTAGAACTTCTATTAGAAACTTCGGGTATTAAGATACCGTTAATAGAGATAATTAGCTCTAAATCGATGGTCGGTTTTTAAATATTGAAGTGTGGTCCCCTTATAATATAATCAGGAATAAACTCCAATTCCAATATGCGATCTCCTTGATGTATATTCGATAATCTTTAATATGTTCAAAAATCTTAGGGCGATGGGCAGTGCCCAATTTAAAAATTTGTAGAACTTCTATTAGAATGGTTCGGGTAATTATATACCGTATAGTGAGATAATTAACTCTAAATCAATGGTAGGTTTTTTAGTATTGGAGTGTAGTCCCCTTATAATATAATCAGGGATAATCTCCAATATCCAAAATGCGATCTCCTTGAAGAACACAGGAGTATGGATGTGGTCTATAATAAAGGGATAAAAGACCTTTCTGGCTCCTAGAGGTGTGTGCTCTCCTGTGTCCAAACACTTGGTCCATTTGATATTGTAAAGGAAAGTCAGGAATTATCCTGACTAATATACAGGGCGCTATATTACACTTTTGGTTTGGACATATATATATATATATATATATATATATATATATATATATATATATATATATATATATATAAAAGTCCAGTGTAGAGCAGCACTTCCTCAACAGGATGCAATCAGCGGGGTGCCATCCAAGCCCTCCAGGGCTTAATCAATACTTCCAGACGGCGGCACTCACCCAAAATAATTCTCAGAGCAGGCGTAGTAATTAATCAACGTTTCGAACCTTTATTTCTGGTTCTTCATCTTCATATACATCCTGATGAAGAACCAGAAATAAAGGTTCGAAACGTTGATTAATTACTACGCCTGCTCTGAGAATTATTTTGGGTGAGTGCCGCCGTCTGGAAGTATATATATATATATATATATATATGATGGGTGGAGCGGCACTCCCAGGTCGATCAGGATATTCTGATAATGCGGTGCCCGCCGCTGATGACCTGCTGCCGCAGGCTGTAAATATATGTTGTGGAGGACGGCGGCACTCGAAAGAACAATAATAACACCAGGAGACTGGATTAATCACCGACGTTTCTAAGCCGTTACGGCTTCTTTATCAAGGTGCAGAAGACAATGGTCAAACAGTGTAAAAAGGTTTAAATACCCTTACCTTCTTCCCACGTTGTCCACGCCGTTCGCCGAGCAGGTGGGGCGCCACCTGATGACATCACCACTGCCGGCCCCGGTCAGTGGACAGACGGGGGATTAGGGGCGGGTACACACACATCTGATTACAAAACAAATATGCATTATTACAAAATGTGACAGCGTACATTGAAAATCGCTAGTGTACATATGTATAAAATAACATTAATCCTGTGAAAACAATTAGTGCAAAAAAAAAATATAAGAAGGGCACATACGTATTATGCGCCGGGGGTGTACATGTGTAAAAAACAATTAATGATATATACTAAACATATGTGGAAAGTGAAATGTGAATGTGAGCCTCAGACATAAACAACAATAACCCACTTAAATCCCGCAACAAATAATTGGACTTCACTGTAATACAAATGTGTCGACAGCCCTCGTATGTCGACCAATGTACGGCACTTTCCCTAATCTAGGGGTCCTATGTTATAGCCAATTAGGCTGTTATCACAAAATGCTTATGTACATTCAAAACCACGCAGAGCAGCTACAGTGCCCAAAACAATAGTGGATACTTAATGACATATTATGTCTACCTGCGGTTGATATATTTGTTAATACATAGGGGTCGGAACCCTCACCACTAGAAAACACACTATGAAAATGATTTTTTGTAAATAACATTAAAAGTTAGGTACTTGTTTCCTAGCACGGCCACACCGATTTACATCGGGGTGGTCGTGTCGGAAAAATCGGGTCGATCGCATCGCATGCGATTTGGAGTTGAGAATAGAATAGTGTGGCGAGCGCAGCGAGCCACCGAGCCCGAAGCGCGGCGAGCGGACGCGTATACCTGTGAAGTTATACGCGTCCGCTCGCCACGCTTCGGGCTCGGTGGCTCGCTGCGCTCGCCACACTATTCTATTCTCAACTCCACGCCGACGTGGATAGTAGGGGAATGAAAAGGTCGGAGGACGCGCACCGCCACCCCTCGCGGGCTCGCTGCGCTCGCCACGCTTCGGGTTGGCGTCTATCGTGGGGTGACGACGGGGACATCTATAATGTGAAATGGGTCATATTGGCCCATTTCACATTTTTCACATTTTCTCACGATTTCAATGTTAAAAAATATTTTAACATTGAAGCCTATTGAAAAATCGGGGGCATCGTGTCGGGACCATTGTTAATGGTCCCGACCGACGCGATGCCCCCGATATTTTACCTTTCCCGACACGATTTCAATGTTAAAATATTTTTTAACATTGAAGCCTATGGGGAAATCGGGGGCATCGCGTCGGTCGCGTCGGGACCATTGTTAATGGTCCCGACCGACGCGATGCCCCCGATATTTTGTCTTAGCCGGCCAAATGGACCTGATTTCAAAGGAAATCGGGTCCATCGCGTTAATCGTGTACCTTAACTTAAGGTACACGATTACTCCCGATTGTGGCCGTGCTAGGAAACAAGTACCAAAAGTTATAGTTGTTATAATTTTTTTTTATCGTTATTATAAAAAATAAGAATAGCCTGCATGTTCATTTAACCCCTTAGGGGACAAGGTCTCAAGCCTGTAGATCCACCGGCTCTCGGCTCTACACAATCGTAGATTCCTATCGCCTCCCCTTTTTGGATCTTCAATCTGTTCTATTATTCTGTATGTAAGGGAAGCCAACGGGTGCCTAGCCTCAGCGAAGTGGCGGGCCACTGGCTGGTCGCTGGTCCCGGAGATAATGGCCCCCTTAATGGAGGATCGATGTGCAGCCGCTCGTTCTTTGAATGCCCGTACGGTCTTGCCGACATAGTGTCGACCGCACGGGCAACTGATCAAATAGATCACGAATTTTGAAGAACAGGACACCCTCTGTCTGATTTTAATGGGTTTTCCTGAATAGGGATGGTAGAATGTATCACCAGGGGTCATGAAATTGCATGTAATGCACCCACTGCACTTAAAACAACCTGGTTTGGGTACCCCCAGAAAGGTGGGTACCTTAGGGCTTACTGATACCACGTCGTTTTTAACTAGGTAATTTTTTAAATTTTTGCCCCTAGTGTAAGCGCACATCAGCTTTTTATTGTGTAAGGCCCGTAATTGGGGGTCAGTTTTGACTATTGGCCAATGGGTTTTAGCAATGCCATTAATGGCTTGGCTCTGTGGGTGATAAGAATTGACCCAGATATATTTATCTTCTCCCTGGGATTTTGGGGGGCGGTTGATGGCCTGGTCCCTAGGTATTTTTAAGACCTTTGCTTTGGATTTTTCCAACTCATCTCTATTGTACCCTCTGGCAGCAAATTTGTCCACCATGGCTACCAACGAGGTTTCAAGGTCTGCCGGCTCACTGACGATTCTGCGCACTCGTAGCCTCCATTAAGATATTCAGTCGGCGAATTCAACAAGAGACTACCAAAGTTCTAGCTGCTAAGTCGGAGCACCATTCAAACTTTTCAAGTGCTGAATGGAAGGCTCTTAAGTCACTTAGCGAGGACACCTCCATTACTTTCCGCCCGGCGGACAAAGGGGGTGGGTTAGTGGTACAAGATGCCAAGACCTATCTCCTGGAAATTGCTCGCCAGCTGTCGGACATTTCTACGTATTGTCCTCTTGCTAAAGACCCATCAAAGGACTATAAGCAAGAATTGGACTCTATCCTTACTCAAGCAGTTCGGGAGGCGGTGATTGACATCCAGACCCGGGAAGCGCTTACCACCGCATTTCCCATTACTCCGCTTTTATACACCATCCCTAAGGTCCACAAGGACAGTAGGAACCCTCCGGGCAGACCCATCATCTCTGCCCGGGGGTCCCTATACCAGGGTATTTCGATCTATCTGGACCATTTCTTACAGCCCTGTGTGCAAGGGCAAGGCTCCTACCTAAAGGACACCAACACCTTATTAACGAAATTGTTGGCACTGGGCCGGTTGCCACCTGGGTGTCTGCTGTGCACCGTAGACGTCGCGAGTCTCTACACGTGTATACCACACGAGGGGGGACTCGCGGCGGTGCGGGCGCTAATAGTCGACAACCCATTGTACACCGGCCCCAAGGTGGAATTCTTTCTACAGTTGTTAGAGTTAACCTTGAAGCAAAACTTTTTCATGTCAGACAACAAATACTATCTACAGCAATGCGGCTGTGCGATGGGGTCCTCAGTGGCCCCATCGCTCGCCAACAGCTATATGTTCCAGGTGGAGCATAAACTATTTCTGGACAATCCAGTGGTCAGCGGGCATCTGGCACTATATACCAGGTACATAGATGACCTGCTGATCATCTGGAATGGTCCCCAGGAGAAATTGGAAGAGCTTATTAAACTGCATAATTTATCAGAATCACCTGTCAAGTTAACTTACAATATTAGTTCCACTAAAGTCAATTTTTTGGATGTAAATATTGAGTTAAAAGATGGTTTAGTTGTTACATCTTTGTATTGCAAGGCAACAGACAGGAATAACCTTCTCTTAGCCTCAAGCCACCATCCCACCCCACTTAAAGGAGGCCTGCCGTTCTCACAGATGCTACGAGTGCGCAGAATCGTCAGTGAGCCGGCAGACCTTGAAACTTCGTTGGTAGCCATGGTGGACAAATTTGCTGCCAGAGGGTACAATAGAGATGAGTTGGAAAAATCCAAAGCAAAGGTCTTAAAAATACCTAGGGACCAGGCCATCAACCGCCCCCCAAAATCCCAGGGAGAAGATAAATATATCTGGGTCAATTCTTATCACCCACAGAGCCAAGCCATTAATGGCATTGCTAAAACCCATTGGCCAATAGTCAAAACTGACCCCCAATTATGGGCCTTACACAATAAAAAGCTGATGTGCGCTTACACTAGGGGCAAAAATTTAAAAAATTACCTAGTTAAAAACGACGTGGTATCAGTAAGCCCTAAGGTACCCACCTTTCTGGGGGTACCCAAACCAGGTTGTTTTAAGTGCAGTGGGTGCATTACATGCAATTTCATGACCCCTGGTGATACATTCTACCATCCCTATTCAGGAAAACCCATTAAAATCAGACAGAGGGTGTCCTGTTCTTCAAAATTCGTGGTCTATTTGATCAGTTGCCCGTGCGGTCGACACTATGTCGGCAAGACCGTACGGGCATTCAAAGAACGAGCGGCTGCACATCGATCCTCCATTAAGGGGGCCATTATCTCCGGGACCAGCGACCAGCCAGTGGCCCGCCACTTCGCTGAGGCTAGGCACCCGTTGGCTTCCCTTAGATACAGAATAATAGAACAGATTGAAGATCCAAAAAGGGGAGGCGATAGGAATCTACGATTGTGTAGAGCCGAGAGCCGGTGGATCTACAGGTTTGAGACCTTGTCCCCTAAGGGGTTAAATGAACATGCGGGCTATTCTTATTTTTTATAATAACGATAAACAATTTTTATAACAACTATAACTTTTAATGTTATTTACAAAAAATCATTTTCATAGTGTGTTTTCTAGTGGTGAGGGTTCCGACCCCTATGTATTAACAAATATATCAACTGCAGGTAGACATAATATGTCATTAAGTATCCACTATTGTTTTGGGCACTGTAGCTGCTCTGCGTGGTTTTGAATGTACATAAGCAATTGGCTATAACATAGGACCCCTAGATTAGGGAAAGTGCCGTACATTGGTCGACATACGAGGGCTGTCGACACATTTGTATTACAGTGAAGTCCAATTATTTGTTGCGGGATTTAAGTGGGTTATTGTTGTTTATGTCTGAGGCTCACATTCACATTTCACTTTCCACATATGTTTAGTATATATCATTAATTGTTTTTTACACATGTACACCCCCGGCGCATAATACGTATGTGCCCTTCTTATATTTTTTTGTTTGCACTAATTGTTTTCACAGGATTAATGTTATTTTATACATATGTACACTAGCGATTTTCAATGTACGCTGTCACATTTTGTAATAATGCATATTTGTTTTGTAATCAGATGTGTGTGTACCCGCCCCTAATCCCCCGTCTGTCCACTGACCGGGGCCGGCAGTGGTGATGTCATCAGGTGGCGCCCCACCTGCTCGGCGAACGGCGTGGACAACGTGGGAAGAAGGTAAGGGTATTTAAACCTTTTTACACTGTTTGACCATTGTCTTCTGCACCTTGATAAAGAAGCCGTAACGGCTTAGAAACGTCAGTGATTAATCCAGTCTCCTGGTTTTATTATTGTTCTTTCGAGTGCCGCCGTCCTCCACAACATATATATATATATATATATATATATACAGGGGCATCAACAGCAGTGTAGACCCCTGGGCATAGCAATGTATTGGGGCACCTACCGATCCACCAGCGGTAGGGGTGGGGGAAGCTTTGATGTCCCCCGGGTGGTAGGGGGTATTATATCAACCGCTCAGCATGTAGGGCCTGGATCAGTAATTTCCACTAATTACCCCTTTACTGCACATATGGTGGGAGAAGGGGGCATTGGGCTGAATGAAGGGGCCATGATACATAACTTCCAGGGTGCTAGAGGATGTTTAATATGCAGAGGAGGGGTTTATAGTGGGCTTATTATTCATAATTTTCTGGTGGGAGGACAGCTTGCTTGACTGCAGATATCTCCAGTTCCCAGAAATAGATTTCTTAGATTTTAATGGAATTAAAAACTAGAGGATCCCACCTACCAAATGGTATTGGGGACTAGGGGATAAAAGTTCAGGAGGCCGAGCAATCTGCCAACGAGAATATAAAACTACATACCAGGTGTGTGGAGCTGGAGCAGTAACCAGCTGCTGGAAGGCTGATATCTCTGGTTCTGGGAACAGTAGAGACAAGGTGCTAGTGTTTGTCAAAGGGGGAGAGTCCCAGCTTTTGAAATATCTGACTGGGAAGAGCAATTAACAGGCTTGGATGGGGACCACTGCTTTGAACTTAGATATCTCCGGTTCCCAAGGGCCGATTTTTAAAATTCTTGTACCCATGGAAAGAGGGGACCCTCAGCTTTAAGGCTAGTGCCCATTAGACTCCTGGGGGGCTTTCTGGGTACTCAGAAACCCCCCTGCGTGCGCTACTGCATAGGCTGCTCCCCCTACACAATAACAGAACACCACAGGCTGCTCCCCCTGCACAATAACAACACCACAGGCTGTTCCTCCTGCACAATAACTGGACACCACAGGCTGCTCCCCCTGCACAATAACTGGACACCACAGGCTGCTACCCCTGCACAATAACTGGACTCGGTGTATCAGGACACCACAGGCTTCTCTCAGAGAAGTTCTCTGGGAGAAGCCTGTGGTGTCCAGACTCCTCAGTCCTGTTCTCCCCCTGTACAAATGCTATTTACCTGAGGCTATGATGCGGATTTCGCCACCGCCACCTGATGGACACCAAGGCTACAGGCCAGCAGCACTAGCAGGGGGAAGTAATTTGCACACACAAGCCGGCCGCAGGAAGTAGGGTGCAGTGTGAGGATTGGCACATACAGGCTGCGCTGCTTCCTGGCTTCTCCTCTGGCCCCTCATCCCTCCTGATGCCCTCTGTAGCGGCCTCCTGCACTGTCTAGACAGGTCCTCAGCGGCCATGTTTCCTAAGCTGTGGCCATATTCTTAAAGCCGCGGCCAGTGCCGCTGAAAGGAGGAGAGTCATAGCGGGCTAGCGGAACTCAAATTTGGCCCACCTGGCCATCGGCCCTTCTGGCATTTGCCAGAAGGGCCGATGGCCAGTCCAGCCCTGCTCTCCATCGCTCAGCTATACGTGGGGCATCACGTATAGGGGATGGGCCATCAACTACCCTTCCTACGATATAGGATCATAGATCATGTCCCTGAATTGCACCGTGATGGTAATAGACTCGCCAAACTGCTCAAACTGGAGGCTTCCTTGATCCAAAGATTGGATACTCTGGCCCCCGGGGGCCTCAATGAACGCATCTGTTGGAATGCTTTGACTTAATATGTTATTCCTCTACTATATTGTGTTACATGTGTAATGCTTATAATATGCTCCTGGGTTTGTTATTATTATTAGCTCTAAGTCCGTTTAGTTGAGTTCCTTTTCATGCTGTTTATTTTATCTTTCATTTTTCTCTCTCCCGGCAATATGCTGGGTGCCAGGGAAATGTGTGTACAGGTTGTCAAGGCAACCACCGGGTCCTCAGCTGCAGGCGCACAGTGAGGTCATACACCAGCACTGCGGGCCTCCCGGCCACGTGACTCGGGTCCCGGACGCTGTCGCAGTCCTTCCATTTTCATCGCTATTCCATAGAGGGTATTTAGGTGAGTACACTGACCACTATTATCTTTTCTGGCCTGATGACGGTACATGTGTAGCCCAGAAACGTTGCTTCATTTTTTATGTACATTAATTTGAATTCTGGAGTGCCTTGCTGTTTACTACAAACGCCTTCTTCTGCTATATATATATATATATATATATATATATATATATATATATAGTAAGTGTACAAGACCTGCACTCTCACCCACATAAAAGGTAACCGCTAGGGTGCCGTATAAATAGCAGTGTCCACGGGGGACAGTACTATGTAGATACAGAAGCTCCCGTGAGGGAAACAGCACTCACCAGACTTCATGCAATAGTGGTATAATGGAACAAGGTGTCCCAGGTTTAATAATTCTTACTTGGAGCCTGCCGACGTTTCGGTCCAACACGGACCATTATCAAGGCAGAGAGTATCCAACAGGTCATCAGCAGCAATTCAGCAGCAAAAGGGGTAACAGGGACAGGGAGCCTCTGTCCGGGTCCCTGTTATATAGGGGAGTGGGTAACCTCCCACCGCTAATTGCGCTCCACAGCATGACGTCACTTCCGGTTTAACCGAAAGTGCGCGGCCGCAGTATACTGCGGCTTCAAAGTGCCGATCTAAGGCACTTTATATAGCGGTCAGCTATAGTACAGCTGCCGCTAAAGCTACATAGTGCTGGCCATAAAAGTGAGGCTGGGGGGATAAGTCCGGTGGTCGTATGCCATCCGGACACGTGACCTCGGACCAATCACGGCTGCTGATTGGTGCCTGAGCGTCACGTGGTCCCATGTAAACAATAGACACGTGACGCTCAGGCACCAATCAGCAGCCGTGATTGGTCCGAGGTCACGTGTCCGGATGGCATACGACCACCGGACTCATCCCCCCAGCCTCACCTTTATGGCCAGCACTATGTAGCTTTAGCGGCAGCTGTACTATAGCTGACCGCTATATAAAGTGCCTTAGATCGGCACTTTGAAGCCGCAGCATACTGCGGCCGCGCACTTCCGGTTTTAACCGGAAGTGACGTCATGCGCTCCACGCTGTGGAGCGCAATTAGCGGTGGGAGGTTACCAACTCCCCTATATAACAGGGACCCGGACAGAGGCTCCCTGTCCCTGTTACCCCTTTTGCTGCTGAATTGCTGCTGATGACCTGTTGGATACTCTCTGCCTTGATAATGGTCCGTGTTGGATCGAAACGTCGGCAGGCTCCAAGTAAGAATTATTAAACCTGGGACACCTTGTTCCATTATACCACTATTGCATGAAGTCTGGTGAGTGCTGTTTCCCTCACGGGAGCTTCTGTATATATATATATATATATATATATATATATATATATATATATATATATATATATATATATATATATATATATATTAGAGATGTGCGGCGGCCACTTTTTCGGGTTTTGGTTTTGGATCTGGATCTCCCTTCGTGTTTTGGATCTGGATGGGTTTTGGCAAAACCACCCTTGTGGGTTTTGGTTTTGGATCTGGATTTTTATGAAAAAATGCTAAAAATGGCTAAAATAACAGAATTTGGGCCTGTTTTTGCCCCTAAAGTATTATTGACCTCAATAACATTAGTTTCCACTCATTTCTAGTCAATTTTGATCACTTCACAGCTTACAAAATTGTTTTCATTTACTGTAGTTGGGCCAAAAGGGTATACTGAGGTAGCTGGATGACTAAGCTAAGCGACAGCAGTGGGCATCACATACATGTGGACCTTACACTTCCAACCTGGCACATCTTGAAAGCAGAGCGGCACTGAAGGTTGGCAGTTTAATAAACTATCCCAAAAAAAGAGAAATGCTCCAAAGAGCAAAAAATACAAAGAGGTATCGGCCTTGTCATGACTGGTGGTAGCAGCTTCAGCACTTCTATCAGGTTGCTGATCTCCCACTATTTCCTCCTCCATCATCCTCCAAAAAGGTGTTTTTATGTTATTTATTACTTTTATTTATTTTTCTTACTTTACACTGGACACAGCCTGTCACACTGGACACAGCCCCTTGGACACTGTACACTGCCCCTGGACACAGCCCTGGACACTGCCCCTGGACACTGGACACAGCCCGTCACCCTGGACACAGCCCCTGGACAATGGACTCAGCCTCTGGACACAGCCCCTGGACAATGGACTCAGCCTCTGGACACAGCTCCAGTACACTGGACACAGCCGTCACACTGGACACAGCCCCTGGACAATGGACACAGCCTCTGGACACCGCCCCTGGACACTGGACACAGCCGTCACACTGGACACTGCCCCTGGACACTGCCCCTGGACACTGGACACAGCCCGTCACCCTGGACACAGCCCCTGGACAATGGACACAGCCCGTCACCCTGGACACAGCCCCTGGACACAGCCTCTGGACACCCCCCCCTGGACACAGCTCCTGTACACTGGACACAGCCGTCACACTGGACACTGCCCCTGGACACAGCCCCTGGACACTGGACACAGCTCCTGTACACTGGACACAACCCCTGTACACTGGACACAACCCCTGTACACAGCCCCTGTACACTGGACACAACCCCTGTACACAGCCCCTGTCACACTGGACACAGGCCCTGTCACACTGGACACAACCCCTGTACACAGCCCCTGTACACTGGACACAGCCGTCACACTGGACACAGCCCCTGGACAATGGACACAGCCTCTGGACACCGCCCCTGGACACTGGACACAGCCGTCACACTGGACACTGCCCCTGGACACTGCCCCTGGACACTGGACACAGCCCGTCACCCTGGACACAGCCCCTGGACAATGGACACAGCCCGTCACCCTGGACACAGCCCCTGGACACAGCCTCTGGACAATGGACACAGCCTCTGGACACCCCCCCTGGACACAGCTCCTGTACACTGGACACAGCCGTCACACTGGACACTGCCCCTGGACCTTGCCCCTGGACACTGGACACAGCCCGTCACCCTGGACACAGCCCCTGGACAATGGACACAGCCTCTGGACACCGCCCCGGGACACAGCTCCTGTACACTGGACACAGCCGTCACACTGGACACTGCCCCTGGACACAGCCCCTGGACACTGGACACAGCTCCTGTACACTGGACACAACCCCTGTACACTGGACACAATCCCTGTACACAGCCCCTGTACACTGGACACAACCCCTGTACACAGCCCCTGTACACTGGACACAGCCCCTGTCACACTGGACACAGGCCCTGTCACACTGGACACAACCCCTGTACACAGCCCCTGTACACTGGACACAGCCGTCACACTGGACACAGCCCCTGGACAATTGACACAGCCTCTGGACACCGCCCCTGGACACTGGACACAGCCGTCACACTGGACACTGCCCCTGGACACTGGACACAGCCCGTCACCCTGGACACAGCCCCTGGACAATGGACACAGCCCGTCACCCTGGGCACAGCCCCTGGACACAGCCTCTGGACAATGGACACAGCCTCTGGACACCCCCCCTGGACACAGCTCCGGTACACTGGACACAGTCGTCACACTGGACACTGCCCCTGGACCTTGCCCCTGGACACTGGACACAGCCCGTCATCCTGGACACAGCCCCTGGACAATGGACACAGCCCGTTACCCTGGACACAGCCCCTGGACACAGCCCCTGGACAATGGACACAGCCTCTGGACACCGCCCCAGGACACAGCTCCTGTACACTGGACACAGCCGTCACACTGGACACTGCCCCTGGACACTGGACACAGCTCCTGTACACAGCTCCTGTACACTGGACACAACCCCTGTACACAGCCCCTGTACACTGGACACAGTCCCTGTACACTGGACACAACCCCTGTACACAGCCCCTGTACACTGGACACTGCCCCTGTACACTGTACACAGCCCCTGTACACTGGACACAGCCTCTGTCACACTGGACACAGGCCCTGTCACACTGGACACAACCCCTGTACACAGCCCCTCGACACTGGACACAGCTCCTGTACACAGCTCCTGTACACTGGACACAACCCCTGTACACTGGACACAACCCCTGTACACAGCCCCTGTACACTGGACACAGTCCCTGTACACTGGACACAACCCCTGTACACAGCCCCTGTACACAACCCCTGTACACTGGACACAGACCCTGTCACACTGTACACAGGCCCTGTCACAGAGGCGGAACAAGAGAGTTATGGGCCCAGGTGCAAAACTATAGTCTGGGCCCCCCAAACACACACAGAAAAATGCATAGTGGTTTTTTTTTTTTCCCCTTCAAATTTAAAGCCCAATACACATTATGCCGCACACTGTAATGCTAATTACACATTCACACACCGTAATGCCCATTACTCATTATGCTACATGTAATTCCCCACAGTACTTATAAGGTTAATACCCCAATTATTGCCCCTTACACAATGCCGCCAGTAGTGTCCATTACATATTATGCCCCCAGTAGTGCCCCTTACAATAATGCTCACTATGTTTTGCAGCCCGGCATGAGGCATCTATCCTGGCAGCGTAATGGTTGGGTCTGCCCTGTCAGGGAGTGAGCAGGTGAGAGGCACACAGAGGAGATAGACGCTAACAGGTGTGATTATGAGGAATGAAGCATGTACTGTAATATACCTGCAGGTCACGATAGTGTAGGTTAGCTGTTGTGGGGGCTGTCAGTCCCACTTAGATCGTCTGGCATATTAAATGGGCGGCAATATAAATTCCGGACAGCAGCGAGCCTATTCTGTCCCTGGCTGTCAGCCCCCAATGATGATTGGCTGCCCCGGCCTAAGTCTATTTTAAATGTAGTGCCACTGCTTGATTGGCTTTGGTCCTGTCAGCAAGGGTCTAATTAGAACTCTGTGTGCCCCATAGCAAAATCTAGAAAGCCCCCCCCCCCCCCCCCCCAACCATTGTCACTACAATACAAGAGAGGGAGGGGTATGAGAGTGAGAGAGGGTTAGAGAGGGAGGGAGAGAGAAAGAGGGAAGCAAGAGAGTGTTGGAGAGAAAGAGGGAGAGACAGATGGAGACAGGGTGCTAAAGGGGGAGAGATTTAGAAAGAGAGGGAGACGGTGTCAGTGGAAGAGAGAAAGTGAGAGAGAGGGAGGATGTAATAAGCAGGACAGACACTACCTGACTACAGCAGAGGATGGGGTGGCATAGACAGACTGACGGAGCACCATATGGGTGCATAGATGGGCAGACAGATGGATGGGGGGGATGGACAGAACACTATGTGGGTGCTCATAAACAGATGGAAAGAGGCATAGTTAGACAGACAGGTTGTCTGATGAGCATTGCCTCGACAGACAGATAAGGGGGCATAGACAGACAGACAGCTGGGTGAGGGAATGGTGAGCAGAGGGGCAGTCACACTCAGCCTGTGTTACTCAATGTACAAATACCCTGACTCTCCCTCTGCAGGCCACCCCACCCATTCCCAGCCCTGACAGCAGCTACCAACCGTGGGGTTCCATGTGTTTGGTTCCACTCACTGTGTGTCCGGCTCCCCTCCTCGTTTCCTCCTCCACTCCCTGTGTGTGCGGTGCGCAGCTCCCCTCCTTCACTGCCCGTGTGTGGTGCGCAGCTCTCCTCCTCCACTCCCCATGTGTGCGGCTGACATCCACTCCCTGTGCTTGTGGCTACCAGTACCTCTGGCTGGTGGTCCACTGCAGCAACATGGACAGGATGCCGGTCCCCAGCGCTGCTGCATCAGATGTAAGCGCTGTTTCCGGTCACTCTCCGTCTCCGCGGCGCACATGAACAGAAAACCTGTCACCTGCCAGCTACGAGGTTCGGGGTGCAGGGGGGGAGAGGAGAGGAGAGAATAGCCTGCGCATGCACCGTGTCCCCCTGATGGTGGCTGATGCTCTCACATATTTTTACTAAACGTGAATGGCGGGATGCCGGGCGGACGGTTGCACCGGGCCCCTTTGACCCCTTGGGCCCCGGAGCAGTGCACCGTCTGCACCGGCGGTAGTTCCGCCCCTGCCCTGTCACACTGGACACAAGCCCTGTCACACTGAACACAGCCCCTGTACAGCCCCTTGTACACTGGCCACTGCAGCCCCTGTACACTGGACTTGTGTACAGCAGCCCCTGCAGACCCTAATCAAGTGAGCAGCAGCAAAATAATATATTATTATTATAGCACAGCACAGAGCACAACCACCCTCTTCCCTCTCCTATGCTGGTGTAAAGATGGCGGGGCGCACGTGCGTCTTATATAGAATCCAGATCCCGCGAGAATTCGACAGCGCGATGATGACGTTTTGCCTCGTTTTTGGTCCGGAATTTAGGCGGGAACTCCCGAGCCGGCTCGGATCCAGACTCAGATCGCGATATTCGGATCTGTCGGATCCCGGAGATCCGGACCCGCTCATCTCTAATATATATATATATATACAGACGTGGGGGCGGCGGCACTCGAACAAAAAACAATGAAGTGGGTAGATGTACCTAACGTTTCGGGACAGCGTTGCCCCTTTATCAAGGTACTTGTGAAAACAATACAGTGAATACATGATCTTACCTACAGTATATACCCCGGATCCGTTCGTGTAGCCCGGCGTGACTCCAGATGGTGCAGTTCAATGACGTCATCAGGACCGGACGCGACGCAGGGACACACGGAGGTCATCACGTGATCTGCACACACCCAATTACAGACATGTTAAAAGTTGCCATACTGTAGCAACAAATACAAAACAATACATTTAAACATTATGACATATTAAGCAATAAAAAATAGCAGCATATCACTGAAAAGTGTAAACCTGACAACAGTACAATGGATTAAATGGGCAATAATATCAGCAGCCTGCCGGGAAAAAATCCCATTAGCAACAGCCTGCGGTAGCCTCCATCGGAGTATATGTCACATACACATGAAACAAACATGCCACCACAAAAAAGAATGTCACTGTGAAAACCAAATAAGCATACATAGTAAATTTAGAAAATGGGATAATATGAGGTTCTCATTTAGTCCTCGGGGAGATAGGGTATCGAGCCAAAAGATCCACCTGCTCTCCGCATGCATCAGGATCACCCCCTCTAGACAGGGGGTGACATGATCGATGATCTACCCGCTTCATTGTTTTTTGTTTGAGTGCTGCCGCCCCGACGTCCGTCTATATATCTCTGGCTGTCAGGTTTGGCTACCCAGCTCGGAGGACACAGCATCTTTTACTTTGTCCCTTGGAGGGATTTCTCTGCACTATAAATTGGGAGTGCCATCTCAGGTGTGCATATATATATATATATATATATAACAGAATGATCAGAGTGCGCGCCAACTGTACCACCTAACGTCAATAAATATACATCATGATTATACAATCAGTGATTTTCCATATATATATATAGCTTGGTGATGAAGGGGATTACATCTTCTTTGACCCGCTTCTTGGTGCTTCCTGGGATTAGTAGGGAACCTCTGTCCAGCTGCAGTGTTTCGGCTTTTTGTTGTCTCAACAAAGCTTCATCGTACCCCCTCTGCACGAACTTGGAGACAAACCCTTCCAGTATTTCAGGAAGTAGTTCTGAGCCATTAGAGCCATTACAAAGAGCCATCGCAGTGGATCTCATTGATGAGGATTGGATGAAGGCCCTTGTCCCGGTACATCCCGTGGTCCCGTTATTCTACCTAATCCCAAAAATCCACAAAGATTGCAACAAACCCCCTGGTCGGCCGATAGTGGCTGCAAGAAATTCGTTATTCCAGCCAGTAGCCGCTTTCCTGGACTCTATCCTTCAACCGCTTATTAAACAAGAACCTAGTTTCTTGTTGGACACCGGCCACTTTCTCTCCAAATTGGCTCTCGTTCCCTGCATCCCTGTGGACAGTTGGCTAATAGGCATCGATGTCGTGAGCCTATATACTTCCATCCCCCACTCATTTGGACTAGCAGCTGTCAGGCGCTTCCTCATTGGAAAGCCAAATTTCACTGAGGCACAAATCGATTGCATTATTGATCTGTTTGAATTGATTCTAACAAATAACTTTTTTCTTTATGATGACAGGTTCTTTTTGCAAACACGGGGCTGCGCGATGGGATCATCCGCAGCTCCGTGTTATGCTAACATAGTTATGTTTGCCATAGAGGATGAGCTCTTCTATGGAAACGATGTTATGGTGTCTAATACAGTTATGATGGGTCGCTATATAGACGACCTCATTCTGGTCTGGAGTGGTCAGAAATCTGAATTTGAAGAACTGTTAGAACAGTATCACGATCGGGCGGGTCCCATAAGATTTACTTATACCACGAGTCAATTGGAGCTTAATTTCTTGGATGTGAAAATCAGCATCACCGGGGGCCAATTCACCACCTCGGTGTACAGCAAACCAACAGATCGCAACCAATTGCTGTTGGCTAGTAGCTGTCATCCAAAATCGTTGATACGCAGGTTACCATTTTCCCAGATGGTCCGCATTTGTCGCATTAACAGCGATAAAAATACTGCCATCCTCCAAATAGAGGCGCTCATTAACAAATTGCGAAGTCGTGGGTACTCTCACAAATCACTGTTAGAGGCAAAAGAAAAGGCCTTAAAATTAGATAGGGATAATTTGCTCAGCCCCAAACCCAACTCCCAGGGCCCCAAAGAGGCCATTATTCCATGGGTCTGTAAATTCCATACAGAGGCCAGCCAAATTCAAAAAATAGCAAAAAAACACTGGCCAACCATTGCTACTGACCCTAATTTGGGCCTTGGTAACACCAGACTCATGCCCTGTTTCTCGAGGGGCAAAAACTTACGCTCCTGGCTAGTCAAGACCGATATTGCTAAATTAAAATGCCCTAAAGTTAGCAAATCGTTTTTACAAAATGATAGATGTGGCAATTTCCGTTGTGGTTGTGTACCATGCCAATTTTTATTGGCAGGAGACTCCTTCAACCACCCTCATTCGGGGTACAAATTCAAAATAAGACATAGGTTCAACTGCACCTCTACCTTTGTCATATATCAAATAATTTGTCCCTGCGGACTTATGTATATCGGTAAAACCGAGTGCAGATTTAAGGATCGCATGACGGCCCATAGATCCGCCATACGACTAGCCATAGAAAAAGGTTCCAGCGAGCAACCGGTGGCTCGCCACTTTGCCACCCACCAACATCCGCTTAATACCCTACGATATAGGATGATCGACACAGTCCCTCCATCCATCAGAGGAGGAGACAGGGGTCTTAAATTATTACAACTTGAAAGCAGGTGGATTGCTAGACTAGATGTGGTTGCTCCCAAAGGGCTAAACGAAGGAAATTCTTATGGATGCTTCCATTAGAATACCCTCTATATATACATTTATATTCTTCGATAATTCCCATGTTTATTAACTGCATTTTTTGTAATTTTTTATGTACATTTTTATGGATTCCTTGTACGCATATTATTGATGCACAGTTCAGTTTATATTCAAAAGCTATGTCAGTACAAAAATCCAGGCGACTTATGCATGTCATTCTTGTCTTTTCATGTATTTTTTTCACTTATTCACGGCATGTTTTGTGTTGATGTTCCTATAGCGTCTTGGTTGCTTTGACAACCAACTCCATCGGCAGCGTGAGCCCCGACGTCCGGCGGCGTGACGTCATCCATACTGGCCGCGGCAGAATGGAGCACAGACCCTCCCCGCCGGCGTGCGGCTTCACGCGCCACATCAACTGGGTTGTAAGTATAAATTAAGGTATGCACTGTCACTTTCTTTGTACTTGACTTGAAAACAGTTTATTAAAGAACTAAAACGTTGTCTTAACCGTCGCCTCCCAGAGCGTATATTTACAGCTGAGTGCCGCACCCCGGATACACTATATATATATATATATATATATATATATATATATATATAACAGAATGATCAGAGTGCGCGCCAACTGTACCACCTAACGTCAATAAATATACAT
Source organism: Crinia signifera (assembly GCF_055691185.1). Lineage (NCBI taxonomy): Eukaryota > Metazoa > Chordata > Amphibia > Anura > Myobatrachidae > Crinia > Crinia signifera. Next base: position 284,720,057 of record NC_139217.1, read on the forward strand.
CATGATTATACAATCAGTGATTTTCCATATATATATATATATATATATATATATATATATATATATATATATAGCTTGGTGATGAAGGGGATTACATCTTCTTTGGCCCGCTTCTTGGTGCTTCCTGGGATTAGTAGGGAACCTCTGTCCAGCTGCAGTGTTTCGGCTTTTTGTTGTCTCAACAAAGCTTCATCGTACCCCCTCTGCACGAACTTGGAGACAAACCCTTCCAGTATTTCAGGGAGTAGTTCTGGCTCACTGACAATCCTGGCTGCCCTGAGCATTTGAGATTTTGGCAATGCTTTTTTTAGGGCCACTGGGTGGAAGCTGTTGACTTGCAAGATTGTATTTTTGTCAGTGGGTTTGGTGTATAGGGTGGTTTTTAGAACTCCTCCTTCCAGAACTACTCTTACGTCCAGGTAGTTAATGGACACTTTTGAATATTGCATGGTCAATTTTATGGGGGCGGCATCCCATTGATGCTATCGACCAGGTCTTTCAGCTCCTGTTCAGTGCCGGCCCACAACATAAACAAGTCGTCTATGTAGCGTGTCAATAAGACGATCTTGTTAGACGACAGGGGATTGTTGTGGAACAATTGTGTCTCAGCATCGAACATGAAGATGTTGGCTAATGATGGGGAGACACAGCTCCCCATCGCACACCCCGATAGTTGCCGGTAAAACTTCCCGTTGAACAGGAAGTAATTATTCTTCAGTGTCAGTCTCATCAGTTGCATGAAGAGAGAGAGGTCCAGGGAGGACATGTTATTTCCAATCAGGAAGTCTCTCATGGTGTTGAGGCCTTGTTCTTGTGGAATACATGTGTAAAGGCTGGTGACATCCAATGTCACCAGCAGAGTGTTGTCGGGGACCACTTGGAATCTGGATAGAACGTTGAGAAAGGTGGTTGTATCTCTGATGTAGTTGACTTGTTTAGAGATGAGTGGTTGTACTATGCTGTCTAAAAATCTGGAGACAGGCTCATAGATAGAGTTGCGGGCACTGATTATAGGACGGCCGGGAGGACAAGTTAGACTTTTATGGATTTTCGGTACTGTGAAAAACACAGGTACCATGGGATGTTCTTGAGTCAGGGTGGTTTTTAATCTCTTGGATATCCATCCCTTCCCCTCTGCTTCTTGCAGGATCCCATCCAATTCGGTTTTATATGCCATGGTGGGATCTGACCCAAGTTCCTCATACACTGTATTGTCCATCAGCTGTCTGTTAATTTCAGTCACATAGTCCTTCAAGTTCTGAACCACCACTCCTCCCCCTTTGTCGGCTGTGCGAAAGACGACATCTCTATATTCGCCCAACTGCTTTAACGCCTTCAATTCCCCTCCTGAGAGGTTTTTGTGCGTGGGGTGGGGTGCTTTCGTGTATCTTTGCACCGAGTTGTCCAGTAGCCGTAAATAGGATGTAATTGACGCATTCTGCGATTGTGGATCAAAAGGGGAGTTACTATGCTTGATGATAAACTCCTGATGTGGTTTAGTGATGGTAGTTTGTGGTTGATTTTGGAAAAATTCATTTCTTCTCAGTGCCCTGCCGTGTCTGTGTAGCTCTGTTTTCCAGGACAGTTCATCAAAATTGGTAGTGCACACAAAAGATAGCCCGCGTTCCATGACCTGTATCTCCTCCTTGCTGAAACTCCTGGATGAAAGGTTATAAATTATTGATTATTGGCGTGTCTTTTGCTGCTTTTACTGAGCCGCGTGTGTTGGCCGGCCCGATGGGTGGTCGGTCTCCTCCCCTTCTGGTGCCGCCACTCTTCGTGGTGCTCGTGGCAGGTCCTAAAGGGATGTTACTTATCGGGGTTTCAGGTTCCACTTGAAAGTCGCTGTCACTATTAGATGACAGCCCTCCTGTTTGATCTGAACTTCTGTGGACACCCCTGCGTGCTGCGGTCACTGCCCCCGGCCAGCTTTTTCATTCTCCTTGCCCTCCAGGGCTGCCTTTATCGCAGACCTGTGCATGGCCATTCTCTCTCTCATGCTTCTGACTGTTTTCCCCACATACAATTTGTTGCAGGGACACTGTATGACATACACTATGTGTGTCGACCTGCACGTGAGGTTATGTCTGATCTGAAATTTTCTTCTGGACACTGGATGGGTGTATGTGCCACCTGTTAGCATGCTTTCACACGTCGTGCACTTCAGGCACTTGTAGCACCCGGGGGGCTTGGATAGAAGGTTTTTTTTCGCTTCAGCATCAGCGAATCCGGTTATGTCGCTGTGGACTATGGTGTCCTTTATACTTTTCCCTCTGGTGTAACAGAGCATCGGTCTCTTCTTGTTGAGCCCGTGCAGGCTTTTGTCGGTCTCAAATGCTCGGTCTCAAATGCTCAGGGCGGCCAGGATTGTCAGTGAGCCAGAACTCCTCCCTGAAATACTGGAAGGGTTTGTCTCCAAGTTCGTGCAGAGGGGGTACGATTAAGCTTTGTTGAGACAACAAAAAGCCGAAACACTGCAGCTGGACAGAGGTTCCCTACTAATCCCAGGAAGCACCAAGAAGCGGGCCAAAGAAGATGTAATCCCCTTCATCACCAAGCTAAGGCCCTTATTCTGATCTCGGCGGTACGGCCCGCGTGCGGCCGTACCGCCGATGTTTTCACTCTGCACATGCGCAGAGGTCACTCTGCGCATGTGCAGGGGAAATCGCCGCACAAAAAATGTATACGCCGCAAAGGGGGCATATAGGGGCGTGAGGGGCTTAATAGCCTCATTACCCTATGCATACGCCCAGCGTTTCATGGGCGTTCCCATGCAAACGCGGGGCGTATGCATGGTAATGAGGCTATGACGCCAGTGATGGGGGCGGAAAGCTGACATCGCCAGATGTCAGCTCTCCGCCCCCATACAAGCTTTCACACGGACGATTGTCCGTGTGGTCTAAGCTTGCGGGAGCTGGTGGAGCGTGCGGCCCTGCCTTCGATGGTCGCCGACCATCGAATGCAGGGGGCAGCTCCCACCATGGTGGAGGCGTACGCCCCACCATTTTCATGCGGATCGCCAGCCGTCCGCGTACGGACGGCCGTGGCGATCCGTATTGTAGGCGGGGATTGGTTTGTGCGGCCGGAGCAACGTATGCGGCTCCGGCCGCACAGATCAGAATAAGGGCCTAAATGTAAGTAGTGCTGTCCTACCCAGAGCAACAAGGGCCTTATGGCCCATCATCAAGACCGACAAAAGCCTGCACGGGCTCAACAAGAAGAGACCGCTGCTCTGTTACACCAGTGGGGAAAGTATAAAGGACACCATAGTCCACAGCGACATAACCGGATTCGCTGATGCTGAACCGAAAAAACACTTTCTATCCAAGCCCCCCGGGTGCTACAAGTGCCTGAAGAGCACGACGTGTGAAAGCATGCTAACAGGTGGCACATACACCCATCCAGTGTCCAGAAGAAAATTTCAGATCAGACATACCCTCACGTGCAGGTTGACACACATAGTGTATGTCATACAGTGTCCCTGCAACAAATTATATGTGGGGAAAACAGTCAGAAGCATGAGAGAGAGAATGGCCATGCACAGGTCTGCGATAAAGGCAGCCCTGGAGGGCAAGGAGAATGAACAACCTGTTGCCAAGCACTTTGCCCTGCTTAAGCACAAACAGAGTGACTTAAGACACATGGCCATAGACCAAGTTCCGGAATCCATCAGGGGTGGTGACAGAGGTGGCAACCTATTGAGACTGGAAACAAAATGGATATTTCGCTTAGAGGCCACGAAACCAAATGGATTGAACGAGAGACTGCCATTGGGGACTCTGCTTTGAGTTAGAGCGGTGCCTAGAACCACAAGTACAGCTTCTTTGCACAAACAACCAGCACTTTAGATGTAGTGTAGCACTTATAACTGAGTACAATTGAGAAAGGCAGTACCCCCCCGTAAATAACGTATGAGATATAACATCATCAATCTGTACCATTAAGGCTAGACACCCTGGATCCAAGCAGGTGCATTAACACCTCCAAACATCAGGAACACCATGTAAATGTATTATGAAGCATGCACATAGAGTGTGCAGATGAAAGAAGAACACACTTTCTAGTGTGCACACACGAGTGTGGTAAAAAGCGTTTACCCTGTGTTTTAAAGTTTTATTCCAACCTTAAACGCACATATATAATGAGCACTAGCACTTTAATTAACATTAGATGAAGCAGACATTCATTCTCCATTACATGTATTCACTATAGATGAGTCACGGTTTAGAGTTATATTTTGTTCACCACTGAATTTTTTAGAGTAATAAGTCTGCCTTTTGTAACGTCATTTCATGTACAGTAAATATCTTATGTTCACTGCCAAGTACACTGGCTTACATGTTAATGTCTTTTCTATCCTGTGAACCCGTTCCAGGTCCCCCGCCGGCTGAGACGCACGACAGATCAGTAATGCAGGGGATATCACCTAGGAGACCAAGACGCATAGCGCCTGAGTAGTTCCCCCCACCTAAGATCCGGCCGCAGACAACTTCCGGTTTCCGGAAAACACCGTGAGCAGCGGTTGGGGACCTGCACGGGACACAGGCAGGAAGACACCCTATTTAAGGTAAGATTGTCCACTTTTGCACTGTCTCACCTACATGCTTTGATAAAGGAGCGAAAGCTCCGAAACGTCAACAGCTTGTATCACTGAATACAAATCCGAAAACAAGTCCTCTGAGTGCCGTTGTTTATTTCTTCGTATATATATATATATATATATATATATATATATATATACAAACACCAACAGAAGTGCTCAAGTCCTTAGAATAGTCCAATAGGGTGCATCACCCAAATTTAGCTTCTTTCCTGCACTGTAGTCTGTGAATTAGACCGGCTGCTCCCTCTTAATACCTGGATTCACAGGTGGAAGATTTCTAGAAAAAGAGACAGGGGCGCTCCATAGTGCGTTATCAAAAGTAAACAGTTTTTATTTCAAGGATTTTCTTCCAGCATTAAAAGCAATGGGTCACGTACCCTAAAGATAGAGAAACCGAGATAGTCGTCTTCACACCATTGAAAGTGGGAGTTTGGTACGCCCTATCTCTCACCCCGTGCACACAAAATATATTTTATAATTTGAAAACGACACATCACAATGAGCGATTGCTACAAAGACAGCAACATTTCTTGAGGCCCACCCGCCACCTTACCTCAAGGTGACTGAAACTTTTCAATAAGGGATGTATTACAGCAGCGGTTCCCAAGCTGTGTGCCTAGGCACCCTGGGGTGCCTCAGGACACTTGCAGGGGTGCCTTGGGTTGGTGGACCAAGATCAATTCATATTATTTATGGCCAATGTACCAGGCATAACCAGTGCTTGTGGCTGCCAATCATAATATATGTGGACAAACAGAAGCAAATCCTGTCCCTCACCAGATAACTGTGACATATAAACACTATGCCCTTCATTTAATATTTTTTTTCTGAATTTCTAGATAAGAAACATTTGGACGAGGGGTGCCTTAAAAATATTTTGATGCTCTAGGGTGCAGTGATTCAAAAAAGTTTGGGAACCACTGTATTACAGTATATTCGTGTACTGCATAATTCTCTTCTTTACTTCTATATACATTTACATCTTGATGACTGTACACTGTTGTTTGGTACCAATTCTAAGTTCTGTGAAATTTATAGCTGATAGTTGGACACATCTGCAAAATTAGTTTTGCAGTAGTATTTATTTCTCTATAATATTTCACCTTTTCATTGTGGTATATTTCTCAACAATATGTAGTGGTATTTCTCAGTAATATGCGGCTTGCAGCCAGGATATCTTCTGCATTATGTGGCTTGCAATATAGAAATCAAAATTTAAGAAGTATAACAAACAGTTAATGCATGTATTCTTATGAAGATGTATTACTGATCAGGTCATCTTTCCATTTTCTTTAAATAATACATTTTCATTAGTTAAATTGCCATATGGAATTCAACCCTCCCGTAAAGACACATTACAAATTTTTTGGGAGTGTCAGGGAAAATGCAAAGAATTAATTTAAATACGTAATTAATAGAAAGTAGTAAACTGTTACTTTAGCATTCATGATTTACTTCCGGGTTATGTTTTAACCCTTAACTCACTGATCGTGGGTTTCATATTGTTTGAGAGTAACAGAAAGTTCTAATAATATATAAAATGAACAACATAATAAATACTAAAATACATAAATAATATTTAATGGTGGATTTAAATAAATCAAGAATAATTAATCCATATAACCGGATGTAAGAGGCCGATATTCGGCCAATCAGAATGTATAATTTGCAGCTTCCTGTCTTCTGAAACGAACGAGCGTCAGCAGAGTTAGGCAGGATGTGATATATGGTGTTACATACATCCGCACCACCCTGCCGGAAATGACGTATTGTAATTGTGATGGTAGCTCCGGCCTTGATCAGCCGGTTTCTATCGCACATGCAGAGTAGGTTCTGTCTGTGGCACACAGACTGCACACACTGTAAAAAAATAATTTGACGGTGAGCAAGTTGCTAATGGGTTTGCAGCTGTTCACCGATCTGCGTCATTTTCACCATCTATTTGCAGCCTTGCACAGGGCGGTTTTTGCTTTGGTGGGGGCGTGGTTATCTGATCGCATGGCTCTGCAATTTCTCAGAGCATCGATCAGGTCTGAATAACACCCTATTTTGGGGATTATGACAGTGAATTCTTTCTTTGGTTTGGTTGAGGTGACCATGGGAACACTCAAACACAAATTCCACTAGTAACACGTAGAATATTGTGCAGCCAAATGTTAAATGAAGCTATATTCTGTATATTGTGGAAATATTTTCAAAATGCCATGTATCCTTATCTGTATTCAGTATGAACTATTTTCTATTTTTATGTTTTACACTTTGGAATAATGGTATTGTGACAATGGTGCAATTCGCTTGGTAGAGTGTTTAATGGGACAATTCTTAGGTGCTTGGATCAGTGAACACATGGATTTTCAGGTTCAATAAATAAGTTAAGTGGTGCTTTTCTGTCAGTAAGGAATGAAAAATAAAAACAGCCTGACTCAGGGCACTAGCTCACTTCATGTCCCCTCTATACAATGGGCAGCTAGCCTACATGTAAAGTCTCACAGTCTTGGCTTGGCCGCTGGCTTCTGCAAATTCATATGCTCAGTCACAAAGCTTTATGTACAATAAAGCAAATAAAATTTACCAAAATAATATTTTACACATCTTTTGGTACTTTTAACATATTCAGAATATCCCCAGATTTTTACTATTCTATCAAAAGTGTTGTGGTAAGCAGGGCCATTTCTAAACAAGTTGGCTTTTAGGACAAACCCAAAAAATGCAACCCCCCATAGACATTCCAAAACTGTAACATTTGCATAAGCCAAAAAAGGGGCATGACGTTCCAGAAATGGGTGTGACCTTGACACAATAGTTATGTCCCATGCAGCAATTATATTATGCCACCACAGTTATGCCCTGTCACCATATTATGCCCTTTACAGTAATACTGCTCTTCGCTGTTTGAGCCTGCCTCCTAATTGAGCAGCTTTTAAATTGCACTCCCAAAATAGTCACAACCTCCTCTAGCATCCAAACAACTGTCTCCTTTGAGGCTGTGCTCATTTTGGGAGGGACATTTTCAATCGCATTCCAAACGGAATACTGTCTGTAGCGGTTACTGTGGCCGCAGGTCCTAGAAGCGGCTCTGGTTGCAGGGAGCTAAGATAAACAACAATTGAATTTGGGAGAATTCCAGGAAACCATGGGAGTTATTCTGGTTCACTCCTTCTGGCAAACACATTCTCAAATGGACAAAGTCATGTGCACTGCAGGGAGGCAGATGTAAAATGTTCAGAGAAAATTAGATTTGGGCAGGGCCGTCTTTTCGTATGGGCTTAATGGGCACTTGCCCAGGGGCCCCAGGTGTATAAGGGCCCTATGCTGATAGCTGAGGATCCCCTTTTTTCAGGGATACCAGAATTTTTAAAATCGGCCCTGGGGAACTGGAGATATCCAACTTTAAAGCAGCAGTCCACATCCGACCTGTTAATTGCAGTTCCCAGTCATATTTCTCAGGTTCTCTCTGACTTAGAGTTTTTCTGAGAGTATATTCCAAAAGCTGGGGCTCTCCCCTTTCTGTCGACACTAGAGGTTTGTCTCTATCTTGCCCAGAACCAGAGATATCAGCCTTTAAGCAGCCGGTCCCTGCTCCAGCTCCAAACGTCTGGTGTACAGTTTTATAATTTTGTCAATGGATTGCTCTGGATCCTGATCTCTGATCCCCAAGTCCCCAGCACCTCCTGAAAGTTGGGACTCTAGGTTTTTATACTATTGAAGGCTAAGAAATCTATTTCCAGATAATGGCGATATCTGCAGTCAAACAAGCTGCCCTTCCACCGGAAAATGACGAATATTAAGCCCACTCCATTATCCAACCCTCCCCTGCGTATAAAACACCCCCTACCTCCCTGGAAGTCATTTACAAGGGACCCTTCATTCAGCTCAGTGCCCCCTTCCACACGTTAGTGTTCTCCCTCCCACCCCCTGTGCAGTAAAGGAGTAATTAGCAGAAGTTACTGCTCCAGGTCCTACATGTTGAATGGAAGATAGAGCACCCCCTGCCACCTGTGGGACATCAAAGCTGCTGCTGATACCACCCCCCACCCCTAGGAGGGGAGAATGGGTAAGGGCCCGGTGCATTGCTTTGCCCAGGGGCCCACACTGCTGTTAAGATGGCCCTGGATTTGGGTGAGGTATTTTGTTTCTGTGCAGGGAAAATACTGACTGCTTTATTTTTACATTGAAATATAGATCTCACTTTGAAGTAAAACCCCACCCAAATCTAACTATCTCTGCACAAGTTATATCTGCCCCACCTGCAGTGCCCATGGTTTTGTCCATTTGAGAAGGAATTTGCCAAAAAGAGTGAACCAGAATAAAACCCATGTAATCTTCACCAACTAACTAGAAGTATAACATGACTAGTATACAAACTTCATATGCCCCTTCAAAAATAATACTCTTAAATGTAGTATTACATGTGACCAGTATGTGAAACAGTAGCTATTTAGCATTGTTTATTCATAAAAAAATATATGAATGAATGCTCAGCAGCACTGTATGACAGGAAGCTTAGAGTAGAAAAAAGCGTGACCTTCCGGCTGTGCTGTATTTATAAGTCTGTTCAGCGTGACTCATCGGGATCCTGTGGTTTTTATATCCTGACAGGAGAACACACTTTATGTGATTATTTATCATTTATCCTGCCAACAGCAAATAAAGACTGTTTGATAAGGAAGCTACAAAATATATGTATAATGTCTTTATTATTTCACTTTCTGCAACTTTTTTGACAACTATTGACGGACTATTATTTTTTATTGTTAGATAAATGATCTTACAACAGGTAGGGATAAAAATATATTCAGTTATGTTAAGGAATAATCTGTGCGTTCATCAAATTGAGACTGATTTATGTTTGTAACTACAGCAAAAAAGAAAACAACTGGGCAATCCCCAGCCTATCAATGATAATTTGTCATAAAAAAAGAGAAATAGGTCGACATGGTCATTAGATCGATACAAGCATTAAGTCAACATTAAAAATGGTCAACATGAGTTTTTCATGTTTTTTTTTAAAGGTGGTTTTACCATACTTTAATATTTAAGTGGGCATAGCCTGAGAATATACTAGTGTGCCTGAAGCATTACCAATGAAACGAGCCACGTGAGGCGACACGGTACACTTATACGGTGTCCATGTTGATATTAACACAAAAAAACATGAAAAACTCATGTCAACCTTTTTCATGTAGACCTTTTCCATGTTGACCTAATGCTTGTGTCGACCTAATGCATGTCAACCTATTTCATGTATCGTACCTAGTGACTGTCGACCTATAGTGGTCAACCTACAGCAGGCATGTCCAAACTATGGCCCTCCAGATGTTGTGAAACTACAAGTCCCATCATGCCTTGCCGCAGTTTTGCTATTAGGTAATGCTAAAATGATTGCAAAGCATGCTGGGATGTGTAGTTTCACAACAGCTAGAGGGCCATAGTTTGGACATGCCTGACCTACAGTAATGACTGTGGACCTAAGTACTGTCGTCCCATACCCAGAGGTAGAGTACAATGGCCAGTGCTTCGGACACTGGAGGTCGTACCAAGCATGCTGGGAGTTGGAGAAGTGGGCCCCGCCTATTATTCCAGTCCCTATGGATGTGTTTTTACTAATAAAATTGAGTCAATGCCATTCCACAGTAAAGGGGCATACACACGATTTCAGCCCTTTTCTAAGTGATCTGAGTAGATTGCTTAGAAAAGGAACATGGAATGATCCGTGTGTATGCCCTGCAGTGATGCTGATGTGTGGTTCCCTATGTCTGTATCGCTCGCAGCGAAAGCTATTTCCAAATTGCGGGACTTTGTCTATTATAAAAATAGGAAAAGTTCCGCTCAGCACGATCACTCAGCATCGCAGTGTGCTGAGCGTTTTTGCTGCAGCATATCATTCAGCACAAAAAGCCAGGTCGCCCCGTGGCTTTTTGAATTTGTAAATCATCGATGAAACCGTTATTGAGAGTTCTCACATTTTTAGGGAAATACATGGATGTCAGGAATGAAGAAGTCCTAAGTTAATGGAGATTTCTTTTCACCACAAAGTTGGACAGCAACCTTAATTAATATACATTCACTGAAATTGTTACCCCATGGTTTATTGACTAGGGGGAGGTATTGGGGCGTCTAGGTTTACAGGTATGTGGGAGCCTTTCAAGTAAGCAGCAGGGCTAAAGGAAGGATCCCATGGGTGCTGACCATCATTGTGATGGCTGTTGCAACGCAAGCATAGCACTGCACAGTGCCAGATCATTCTGGTACTTGTAGTGAAACGGTAAAAAATAAACACCGGCATATTGCTATCAACAGGGTATCTAAGTGTAGAAGGGCTACGTTGTGACTAGGAGAGGCATTGGGGCATTTAGGTTTAGACGGGGTGTAGCCTTTCAAGTGAGCAGCAGAGCTAAAGGAAGGATCCCAGGGGTGCTGACCATCATGGGTGAGGGTGTGATGGCTGTTGCAATGCTAGCATAATGCTGCACAGTGCCAGATCATTCTGTAGTGCCATGGTAAAAAATAGACCCCGGCAAACCGCTAAGAACAGGGCGTCTAAGTGTAGACAGACTGCGGGGTGACTAGGGGGAGGCTTGGGGTGTCTGGATTTAGTCGGGTATGGGGGTGATAAACGTCATGGATAGGGGGCTGATGGGGGCTAGCAGTGCCAGACAGACTGCAGGGTGATGGGTGGGGGTATGAATGGGGTTTAAGTGCTACCAGATTGGGGAGCAGTAAGATGTCAACCTATGAGACGTCGACCTAATAGCAGTCGACCTACTAACGGTCGACCTTGGTAAATCGCTTAGGGATGGCCATCGATGATGCGAAATCATCAATGGTTTATGGCCGATGTCAAGTACTTTTGCTATCCAGATGTTTTCCCTCCATCGATGGCACAGCAAAACAATGTTTTGCTTTATTTTATTTGTTTTGCTTTATTACACGACTATGATGTACTACATTTTAGATTAGTGCTCCCCTCACGGAATGTAGCAGGTCCCCAAACCCATTACACCCTAATTCACTGATTGTATTGCATACGAATGTCCCTGGCTCACTGATTGTAGCAAGCCCCATCACCTAAAATACTCATTATTATGCCCTTTCACTCACTGACCGCATTTTATAATACTTAATACTTCACCTTTTTAGTCACTACCATAGCCTCCAACTGTCCTGATTTAGCTTTTTAACGGTCTGTACGAGCCAAAAACCACTGTACTGATTCTACCAGTTTTTCGCTGTCTTGAGAATGTCCCCGGTTTTCCTAGATGAATCCAAGTAACCGCCAGCACAGCCCTTGCCCACATATGTATCACACACTACTCTCTATGTACATGTCATGGCCTCCCACACTGGGTGCTGCTGGGACGGTCTAAGGAGCGCCTGGTCTTGATGGTCGTCTTTGAGCGCCGCTTCCGCTTGGCTCCTGTGCTGGCAGGCACTGGTCACATTACAGGAGCAGAGCACAAGGTTTACACAGAGCCAGGCTGGAAGAGGAGCCAGGGTGTAGACATACACACAGCCAGGAACAAGGGAACGTGCTGACAATAGTCATTTTATAGCATCTCCTCACTTACGGGGGGTCTGCATCTCTGGGACTTATAGTTCTACAGCTGCCACCATATTATGGTGACATATGTCTCATGTAGGACTGCATTAGGTGCATCACCAGTAAGGGGGAGATGTATCATGATGGCTCAAGTTCAGAACATGGGACCCCTGGGCTGCTGCTATTTAATTGACTTATCTTTGGGAATTAATTACTGCGGCCACACCTCTTTACCCATGGGCAGTACTGTAGTGATTATACTATATATACAGTATATACCAACATTAGTGTCACCAGCGCCGTTAGCATGTAATGTCCATACAACAATTCAAATATGAATAAAAGAATACACTCGTAGTTTTTCCCTGTTGAAGAAAGTTTTCTTTTATTTTCAAAGCCTTACAGAGTAGGGCCAGGGGTACAGTATGCCCTGCACCCCCCTTTATCTGGCAATGAGTGTAATTGATTACTGGATAACCTATACTGTAACAGTGGGACAGAGAGGTGCTTGAAAAATATTGAAATATTTTTAGTACTCTTTACCTAGAAGGGCGGCCATCGCGGGCATCGCATGTATCAAAAAATCGGATGCGATGCGACCGACGCGATTTCCCATAGGGAACAATGTTAAATGTCCCAATTGACCCGATTTTCCTGTTCAATGTCCCAATTGACCCGATTTTCCATAGGGAACAATGTTAAATGGCCCACAGAGGCCAAATAGGCACCCTGAAGTGTGAAATGGCCCCCCCAATTGTTAACGCCATCCCACGATCAACGTCAACCCGAAGCGTGGCGAGCGGCGGCGGTACACGTCCTACGACCTTTTCATACCCCCACTATCCACGTCGGCATGGAGTTGAGAATAGAAAGTGTGGCGAGCGCAGCGAGCCACCGAGCCCGAAGCGTGGCGAGGGGACGCGGACACCTTCACAGGTATACGCGTCCCCTCGCGGGCTTCACAGCTGTCCGCGTCCGCTCGCCACGCTTCGGGCTCGGTGGCTCGCTGCGCTCGCCACACTTTCTATTCTCAACTCCACGCCGACGTGGATAGTGGGGGTATGAAAAGGTCGAAGGACGCGTACCGCCGCCCCTCGCGGGCTCGCTACGCTTCGGGTTGACGTTGATCGTGGGGTGGTGTTAACAATTGAGGGGGCCATTTCACACTTCAGGGTGCCTATTTGGCATCTGTGGGCCATTTAACATTGTTCCCTATGGAAAATTGGGTCAATTGGGACATTGAACAGGAAAATCGGGTCAATTGGGACATTTAACATTGTTCCCTATGGGAAATCGCAGTCATCGCGTCGGTCGCATCGCATGCGATTTTTTGGTTGCATGCGATGCGACCGACGCGATTTTTTTTCCCTAACGATGCCCACGATCAAAATCGTGGGCGCCCTTCTAGGTAAAGAGTACCATATTTTTTGGGCGGTGATAATAAGTGCATAACAGATGCAAAAGTCACCGTCATAACACATTTCGCACTGGATACACCCAGCGCATACCAATCTACCGTATTTGCCGGCGTATAAGACGACTGGGCTTATAAGACGACCCCCCAACATTTCCACTCAAAATATAGAGTTTGCTATATACTCGCCGTATAAGACTACCCCTCTTCCGCACACAGAGTATAAAACAAGGACATTGGCATAACACACTTTTTTATTTTGTCATTTTTCTAGCAGATCAGTGTAAAACTACAAATGGTTCCTACAACTTGTGACACAAACACAACTAATTACGCAAAATAGGCTGTGTAAATAATTTAACAAGTGATATTGCATGCACAGGGTTGGATAATAAGTGTCCTGTGTTAGCTAATTAACAAGTGATATAGCATACATGGGGTTAACTGTAAGTAAGACCACAGAGATAGTAATGCTCATTTCTAATCTGACAGCTGAATGAATTTACGCTGTTTCCCCTGGCATGCAGGGATGTGAGTCAGACAGCCGTACTTGTTACTTATCAGCCCGGCTGGAGACCACCAGGGGGGCTAACTCTGGGAATTCACAGTATACAATAATCAATACATATCAGAAGCAATACACACTTCTCTCCATTAGGGGGTATTGGTAATTAAATAAACTTTCTTATTTTTTATGTTAATATACATGTAAATACCGTTATTAGGGAGTTTAAATAGAAAAGATCATCTCTGTCAGTATAATGTCACAAAATGATTATATGTCCAATGTATAAATATGACCTTTATTTGTTTTTTACATACACACCAATTTCTGTACAGATCTTTATAATGCTTTCTATTACATAGGAACCCTCATGTCTGCTTCCCATTCCCTATAATAAAGGAGGGTTGGAGATTGGGGGAGTCACTTCCTTCTAAGGTTATGTGGAACTATGGAGAAGGTCGCCCGTGTTGCCCATTAGCCATTAACTGGGACGGACCTAATCCCATAATGTTATTTCCGCCGGTACTTCCGGTGAAGTACAAACAATGCTAGGTTACTTATCATCTGCACATTGAGCGGACCCAGCTCCGCAACGTCACTTCTGCCGATACTCTTGGTGGAAGTAAACTATTGACAGCACTGCCATACGCAGAAACGGACTTAGCTCTGTAACGTCACCTCCGCCGATACTCTCGGCACCAATGACAGCATGTGCGTTCCACCGGAATTTGAGGGTGATATAAGCAATATATTTTATACCTCTTATTCTGATTGCACTCTGAGAAATATAGAGTGAGCCACAACCTATATGTTTATGGGAAATAGGATATTATTCTTGTTTAAAATAAACTGACCGCATAGAGGGACACTATCCGGATTGATTATGTGACCATGACCTGGAAGTGAACTGTTCCTCTCTACTTTTATACCTTACTTTTCTGTGTTTGTATAAATAAAAACCAACAATTAGTTGGATAATCTTATCGCTTATTATATGTTTGTCTCCTAACCGTCTATTGTTGTATATTTTTATATATATTATTGCTGATTGTGATTTTGACTGATTGCTCAGCCTCCTATTCAGTGCTCATTAGCAGGGTTAAATATATATACCATCAACCCCACATTGACTATCACCTTTGATAAAGCTATAGCCAGTAGCGAAACTCGTCAGGTGTTTCCCACTCCTGGACCCTATTCCTGACTCAAGGATTGCCACTTACCACTTGGACATTTGTTGTCACTACTACTGTGGAATTTCCTAGTGACCCCCCCAAAACAACATCTGGATGATCCATGGCAAAACATCTTTAGGTGGACTTCCAACAACGATCACCAACAATAAGGACAATTTCAGCTCCACCTTGCCATCCCATTGTGGTTCCCTCCAGCGGTTATAGGGGCACCGCATCAACAGTGAGGACCCTTTGGGTAGTAAGATCTCAGCTCCAGAACCTACCTCACAGACACCTCCAGCGGCCATACATCAGGACACCGCAGCACCAGAGAGGACCTGTGACATCCCCCCCCATATCTTGGTCTGTGGACAGTGACCCACCACCCACTTGTGGTAATATGCACCTTTCTCATGTTTATCAATTGAGTCAGTGATATAGCACTTTAATATCCAGGAGTGAGGTAATCAATCAGCTTTTTATTCAAAAATGTTTATATTGTATTGTATTAATTGTGTGTAATTTACACAAACGTATTTCTTTATATTGAATCCATTGTGTATAATTCATTGTAGCAAAGAAGCGCTGTTCCTATATTTTTCTGATGGTGAGTCCGGATATCACCAAACAGTAGGCAATACAGCAGAAATACAGGTACAGGTCCCAGCAAAACAAACCACAAGGTCCAAGTCCAAGGAAATGACTTCAAGCGCTTTCGACCTCCCCTGAGGTCTTTTTCAAGAAGAACGTATCCTCCGGTTGATGAGCAGAGTATAAGTACCTTGATGCGCCAATCATTTTACACCACCATAATGACTGACACATTACATCCCCAATAGATAGACAGGTTGTGGGCAGGGCTTAATCCGATTCCCTAAACAAACAGAGATTCCTACATTGACGGCGTCCGTACCGGAAGTTAGACCCGGCGTCTGACGTCACTTCCGGTCCGCGGCTGACGGGGAAATCACTCCCTGTTCACAGGAAACTATCTCTTCCTTTGAGGTTCCCGAGTGAAGTTGGTTCCTATCCTTTTAGTTAAGATATAGGAGATACAGAAGTGCCGCGTTATGTGATATCGTCATTGTCATAGGACTTCCGGTATCTCATAGTAAACAAAAGGGCTTCTCTTTGATTGATTGATGTCTTTTGTACATATCAGGATCTTGCACTGTGGAGGGTATATAAAGAAGAGAGAAATCCCCAAACAAAGAGGGATATCCCCAATCAAAAACGATCCCCACTAATACGACAGTTAAAACATATATGACCAATTACAGTACATCAGAAATACATAAAAAATTGCAGCAATAAGTATACATCGATAAAAAGTACCTTAAAAATATTAAAAATTATATTAAGAAATTATTTAGCAGCAGCAAGGAGAATGAAAAACATATGTGCATAAATACATAAATAAAACCACTCATAAAAACCATTTCACCTCAAAATCAGTGTTGAGGCCTCCTGGTTTGAGGGTATTAAAATTATAAATGCGTTTCATCTCCTCCTGAGCTAAAATAGTGGGTAGCTTCCTATTTCTGACATTGGTGTAAACCTGTTTCATACAAAAAAATCTGATTATCGATAAAGGAGAGGAATTGTGAGTGATTTTGAAATGGTATGAGAGGGAGTGGGATTCCAGACCTTTCTTAATATTGTTCAAATGTTCCCCCAAACGAACTTTAAAAGGCCTGGATGTTCTCCCAATATAAAAAAGATGGCAGGAACACTCAATGGCATATATCACATTTTTACTATTGCACGTCATGAACTGTTCAAAAACGTGACGGGTCCCATTGATATCAAAATTTTCATATTTCATGATGCCATTACTCTTAATGGTCTTACAACCGATACATCCTCCGCATCTGTGAAACCCTTTAGTGGCAATATTGCCCTTGGGTTTTATAGAAATTAAAGCACTCTGTACAACTTTAGTCCTTATCGTGGGTGCTTTTCTATAAACAAACTTAGGATGTATAGGAAGTTGTGTCCCTAAAATTGGGTCTTTCTTTAAAATATTCCAGTTCTTTTTAAAAGCCCTCTCTATCATTTTATGTTGGGCATTAAAACCAGTGATGAAAGCCCACTTAAAATCATTATTGTTAGAGGTTTCTTTGACATTGTCCTTTAGAAGATCCATCCGATTGATATCATTGGTAGCTTCAATCTTCTCTTGAATTAAATCAGAATTGTACCCACTTTTTATGAACCTTTGGGCCATATGTGTTGCCTGCTCTTTAAATGTATTTTCTTCGGTACAATTAAGTTTTATACGTTTAAACTGCCCTCCTGGTATGGCGTTCAGCCATTGAGAGTGATGGCAGCTATCATGCGGAATGTAGGCCAGGCAATCAGTGGGCTTTGTAAAAGTTTTTGTTTTTAAAATACCGTCCTCAATAAAAACAGTGATATCTAAAAAATCTACAGTATTTTTACTAAAGTTAAAAGTGAGTTCTATATTTCTCCCATTAGCATTGAGATGTTGACAGAAAGAGTCTAATTCTGATGCACTGCCATTCCAAAAAAAGATGATATCATCAATGTAACGTTTCCAGGACACCAGATTCGCCCCATATGGATTATTGGTCCATACGAAATCTTGTTCCCAAAGCCCCATAAATATATTGGCATAACTTGGGGCGAATCTGGTGCCCATGGCAGTGCCTGTTTTTTGAAGATAAAAATAGTCCTGAAATAAAAAATAATTATTGTTTAAGATAAAACTGACTCCTTCTGTTATAAAATTTTGTAGATCTTGATTAAAAAAAACCCGGACCGGACAAGACCCTGCCGGATCGGACATCAAACTCTGCATTCACCAGGGCAGCTGAGAGGAATGTCAGGCCCCGGTAAAATATTGGGGGCGTGGCCTAAGCGTGGGGGGTTTGGCACCTCCCACACTTAGCCAACTCCCCCAAAATGTTTAGAGGAGGGTGAAAGAAAACTCTAAAAACAGTAATCTCAGCAGCAGCACACACCTACAGCATGTGCTGTGCTGACAGCAGGCTCAGCATGACCTCTCACGCCGTCAGTGAGACACACATGCTGAGCCTGCTGTCAGCACTGCACATGCTGTAGAGGTGTGTGCTGCTGTTGCTACCCGGGAGGGACGGAGGGGGAAGGGAGGGGTCGGACCAGGGCCCTGCGGGGCCCCTCCAGCAAGTCTGGGCCCGGGTAATTAGTACCCACCCACCCCTCTCGGCTGCCCTGCCAGGGAGAGGAGGAGGGGCAGAATAAAGCCTCCCTCTATGGTCCGGGCATGTAGCAAAAACCTTAACAGCCCGGCCACATATCCACTTCCCCATGTCCCTGGTGAAAGCTATCACAGGCAGCCCTCGGACAGCACATCCCCGGATAGGACACCCCCCGGACTGGACACTACAAGTTCCAGAATGCAGAGTTTGTTGTTCAGTCTGGCATTCCAGGGTCTTGTCCGGGTCCTTTTTTTACTTAGTCCCAAAATAGCTGAGTCTATATGTACCCTAGAGTGCAATATTCCTATTTAGGCACCATTTACTCTAGAAGCCAGTATCATTACACCAACGCTCTTGCACACTCGCTCGCTGACTGAGGCTTACAGTATTTCATGTGGAGACAAAGACTAATGAATGCCATTAGTTGCACATCTTTATATACAGTATAGATCTATCTATAGATAAATACAGATGTCCAACTAATGGCATTCATTCTACATGAAAATTTTTGTAAAGAATCCTATGCATTTTATGTTTTTTTTAATAGCAATCTAGAGATTTTATATAATTTAATTTGTATTAATACCTTACCCACCTCTTTATCTTTTATCATATGAGAGAGAGAGAGAGAGAGAGAGAGAGAGAGAGAGAGAGAGAGAGAGAGAGAGAGAGAGAGAGAGAGAGAGAGAGAGAGAGAGAGAGAGAGAGAGAGAGAGAGAGAGAGAGAGAGAGAGAGAGAGAGAGAGAGACTTTCCTGACTTGTTACTGGCACTCTAAACCTAGCAGATCCAATTTTCCTGGGTTCCTCCCATAACAGCAGTATGATAGCGGCAATAAAGAAAGTCATGGGTCTCAATTTAGTGGTGATGCAAATCTCCTATATATTTAGCCAGATGTGTCACTCATCCCCTGTGTGTATAACGTTCCCGCCCAGCGGGATACACAAACCCGCCCCCCCTAGGGAAAAGACCAGTGTTCTACACACCACCACCCCCTTGACATCACCTCCCCCTGCCCAGCCAGGGCCACAGTACACGCCCACCATCCACCATGGTGTATGTGAGTGGCAACCCCCCCCGGACCCCAGTGACCCCCCTCCCGCGATTTGCAGCCCCCCTCCCACGATTCACAGATCCCTGTGTCCCCCCCTTCCCGAAATTCACGCCCCCATGCCCCCCCTCCCGATATTCATGGCACCGCCCACCCCCCCTCCCGTGATTCGCAGAACCCCGTGACCCCCCCTCCCTCGATTCACGCCCCCCCTCACCTGATTCACAGCACCCCCATGCCCTCCCTCCCGCGATTCGCAGCCCCCCACGACCCCTCCTCCCGCAATTCGCGCTCCCCCTCCCGCGATTTACAAACCCCCCTCCCGCAATTCGCAGACCCCCACGCCCCCCCTTCCCGCGATTCATTCCCCCTCCCTTGATTCAAGGCACCCCTGCGCCCCTCTCGCGATTCACAGCACCCCTGCGCCCCCTCCAACGATTTATGGACCCCCAAAACTCCCCTCCCACAATTTTTGGACCCCCCTTCCCACGATTCAGCCCCCCCCCGTGCCCCCCTCCCACGATTTGCGGACCCCCGCCCCCTCCCATGATGTGCGGACCCCCATGACCCCCCTCCCGCAATTTGCAGACCCCCCTTCCATCAATTTCCCCCCCCCCAGCGGACCCCCACGACCCCGCTCCCGCATTTCACGGACCCCCGTGAGAATGAGGGATCCTGTACCGCCACAAGCAGGTGCCGCCCCTAGGTGGGAAATCCGGCCCTGGCTGCCAGGTTCTCCCACTGCCAGAAGTGTCCCCACGGTCCTCGGCACCAGTGGAACAACTTTTATCAATGTCTTGCCTACATACCACTATTATACAGCTCTCAGGGTGCTCTCATGCACCCTCACTCCCTCCCAGTGGGAGGAGACGCTCACCCACTGCCGGGAGCTGCATACTGTCCCCCACCCTCCTCCAGTTCTAGGGATGCCCATCGAGCATCAATGATTTTAAATCATCTATGGTTTATGGCCGATGTTGAATACTTTTGCCATCGATGTGGGAGGACCAGATGGTTTCCCTACATCGATGGCAAAGGAAAACCGAGCAAGTTTCAATTTTTTTTATGGTGCCGGGACACGGAGCATAGCTCCGCCCCCTCCACAGCCGACAGTCCCGCCACCGAGTTCTGATTGTCCCACGGCCTATTCAGTCAGATATAATGGATGACCATCGATAGCTACAACAATCGATGGTTTTCCACGTAATATTTTACTACTATCGATGGCAGGGTGCAAAATCGCCATCAATGCCAACCATCGATGGCTTCTGCACCAATGCCCCTCCCTACTCTGCAAAAGCCAAAAACCTTTACTACCCATGTGGGCAACACAGGGTGAGCGGGTCCCCACTGGCGGAAGTTACGGGGCAAGAGAACAGGAGACAGGGCAGTGATAGAGGTGTGTGGGCATGCCACACACCTCTATCACTGCCCTGTCTCCTGTTCTCTTGCCCCGTAACTTCCGCCAGTGGGGACCCGCTCACCCTGTGTTGCCCACATTCCCCTATCATGCTTTACCACCCAGCCTCCTGCTCTCATGCACCCTAATTCCCACCCAGTAGGACGAGACACTGACTCAGGGCCACAGTGTAAGGGTTCTGGGAGTGTCCCCGCCGACCTACCTACCTCCGTTGCCTCAGACTGGAGTTGGCGGGCGCGTGCAGAACTAGGCTTCGCCAATAATAGCCGCGTTCGAAGAAGACAGTTAGTCTGTCTCCAACCCCGATGCCACCTGGTCTTAAGAGTGACAACGCGCCCACCAAGACCAGGAGAGAGCAAGGGGACAAGCTAACTAATACCCTATGTCGGGGAACTCCCAGAAACCCAAAAGAAATACGGGCTGAGCAGGTGACACTGACTGGTAACAATGCAAGTGGGATGATATACAATGAAATGGCAACAATGCTAATGAGATGTTATATAATGAAATGGCAACAATGCTAATGAGATGTTATATAAAGAAATGGCTATCATGCCCAGTGACACCGTGTGTCAAAACTGCGTAAGGAGAAAGACAGGGTAACCCCTGACTTATCTGAGAAGATGACGGAGTCCCAGACCACCACTTGCAGATCTCTTGGGCAGATGAGTGTACAGCCGGGCAGACAAGCTGAATCCCAGACACAGCAGGACCAAACCAGGCAGGGCAGGACAGGCGTGGAGCAATAGGAAGGCTCCCAACAGGAACCAGGACCAGGAACACACTCTGACATAGGCTGACAGAACGCTGACTGAAGCAGGACAGAGTGGACTACAACGAACTGAACAATGCAACTGAATACTATAACTGGCACTGGAGTGTGTGAGCAGAGAGTCTTTATAGTGAGCACAATGTGGTGCTGATTACACATTGCCTAAAGGTGTGCACTGCAGGCTAGGAGCCTAATCAAGACACCTGAGTCCAGAACACACAGCACTGAAAGCGAGCTGCAATGGCGCAGGCTGACCACTGGATGCCACCAGCGAGTAAACACACACACAGGCTGGGATAAACCCAGGGAGCAGAATCCAGGGAGAACATGAAACTACACACAGAATATGGGAATCTGCGCATAACACAGATCCGCTGGAGGCGGATCCTAACAGTACCCCCCCCCTTGAAGAGGGGTCAAGGGACCCCAATACCAGGTTCTCCACTACATGGAGAATACCAAACCCTGGAATGGGGGTATCAACCAACAAACAGGAACAAGCTGTGACTGCAGCTTGTAACAGTGCCCCCCTCTCAAAGGTGGCCTTCGGACACAACAAGACTAGACAAAAAACAAGCAGGGTCAAGGCAACTGTCAGCGCCTCTTTTTATACCTCTTCTTTTTCCCCTGTGCCTGCTTGGAGACACTAGGAAAGGAAGAGATCTCTGGTTCAAAATAATCTTCAAAAAATATAGGTCGAGCAACCAGATGATTCTTCCCTTTCCCACCTGAATGCCTAGGCACATTCGGAATCTCCTCAGTTTCAGAATCTGAGAAAAGACCATAGATTGGTTCCATTCCCATAGGAAATGAAACCTTAGGAGAGTTCCTGCAGGGAGAAGATAGTTGAGCACATCCAGCGGTAATAGCTATGGGCTGGGCCCTTTGTATTGACTCTCTTAAACATGATAGAGTCTCTGCAGACAAGATGGTCGGCCCAGAGGCATCTGAACCACTTTTATTGGGACCAAATTTTTTCACTACAGCATCACTGAATGCTGGGAGATTCTTAAGAATGGGATCCTCAGATTGAAAAAATTTGCATGCCCATTCGAAAGGTTCACCTCTGAAGCAGTAAATTAAATAGAGCACCACATTATCTGAAGTGATACCTAAAAATGGTCTGGACTCCAAAATAGTGACAAAATGGTTAGTGAGCGCAACAAATTGGGTTAGGTCCCCATCAAAAACTATAGATGTAGAGATATCGTTCAAAGCATCAACAGTAACTTCATTATCAGCTAACTGACTGGACTGTATAGCTGGAATTATGGCCCTTGAGGCTGAGACTTTAGGGACCCCCTTAGAGGTTATGACCTCTTCCAAGTCTGATGGTCTTTCTGGTTGGGCAGCACTATGATGAGTCTCTGGCTGATCAGCACTGTGACGTACTTCTAAGTGGGCAGCACTATAGTGAAACTCTGGCTGGGCAGCACCAAAAAGACCAACAGATGGTCCCTCCATGTTACCGACATGGCTGGAACTCTGCTCTGAGACAGGACAATCAGAATCCCTCTTAGGGACTGGATGGACAGAGTCCCCCTCTGGGGCGACACAGGCTTGAACCCCCTCTGGGGCGACACAGGCTTGAACCCCCTCTGGGGCGACACAGGCTTGAACCCCCTCTGGGGCGACACAGGCTTGAACCCCCTCTGGGGCGACACAGGCTTGAACCCCCTCTGGGGCGACACCGGCTTGAACCCCCTCTGGGGCGACACCGGCTTGAACCCCCCCTGGGGCGACACCGGCTTGAACCCCCCCTGGGGCGACACAGGCTTGAACCCCTTCTGGGGCGACGCCAACTTGAACCCCTTCTGGGGCGACACCAACTTGAACCCCACTCGGGGCTGCGCACTTCGGGACCCCACTCGGGGCTGCGCACTTCGGGACCCCACTCGGGGCTGCGCACTTCGGGACCCCACTCGGGGCTGCGCACTTCGGGACCCCACTCGGGGCTGCGCACTTCGGGACCCCACTCGGGGCTGCGCACTTCGGGACCCCACTCGGGGCTGCGCACTTCGGGACCCCACTCGGGGCTGCGCACTTCGGGACCCCACTCGGGGCTGCGCACTTCGGGACCCCACTCGGGGCTGCGCACTTCGGGACCCCACTCGGGGCTGCGCACTTCGGGACCCCACTCGGGGCTGCGCACTTCGGGACCCCACTCGGGGCTGCGCACTTCGGGACCCCACTCGGGGCTGCGCACTCCGGGACCCCACTCGGGGCTGCGGCCTCCGGGACCCCACTCGGGGCTGCGGCCTCCGGGCCCCCACTCGGGGCTGCGGCCTCCGGGCCCCCACTCGGGGCTGCGGCCTCGACACAGGCCTGACCCCCCTTTGGGGCTGCATCGGCCTGAACCCCTTCTGGGGCGACATCGGCTTGAACCCCTTCTGGGGCGACACCGGCTTGAACCCCACTCGGGGCTTCGGCCCTTGGGCCCCCGGCATCTGACCGGCTCGGCGGGCCCCCGGCATCAGACCCGCTCGGCGGGCCCCCGGCATCAGACCCGCTCGGCGGGCCCCCGGCATCAGACCCGCTCGGCGGGCCCCCGGCATCAGACCGGCTCGGCGGGCCCCCGGCATCAGACCGGCTCGGCGGGCCACCGGCATCAGACCGGCTCGGCGGGCCCCCGGCATCTGACCGGCTCGGCGGGCCCCCGGCATCAGACTGGCTCGGCGGGCCCCCGGCATCAGACTGGCTCGGCGAGCCCCCGGCATCTGAGTCAATCACCTGGGCTTTCCCCTTAAGGGTTTGCAACTCTGGCTTAATGTTAGCAGAAATACCATCATGCGGGGAGCACCTCCTCTGCTGATTCTTAAACTCAAAATGAGGTCTCCCAGCACTTAGACCAACGGTATTAAACAGAGTGCTTTTACTGGGAGACTCAGAGCGCTCCTCTGCCACAGTGAAGACAGGCATAGATCTGACAACCTGCCCTGACTTGGCCAGAGGAGACACCCTATCGCCACCACCAGGCCTGCACAATCCGCAAGCCTGGAGATAGTGGCCTGAATCTCCACAGTACAAGCATAAATTCAGGTCTCTACGCCGCTGACGCTCCTCCAGCGAAAGTTTTGGCCGTAGAACACTTTTATGCTTCTCCTGAACCTCCGGGTTTATGGACTCGCTGCCTAATAACTCTTTAGACAGGGTCTCATTAGGGGCTGAATTAACCCCAGTGACCTCGGGAAGGATCAGAAATATTTCAGTGAGGAGTTTTTGCAGCTGCAGTAGGGACTGCTGCAAAATCTCCAACCGCCCAGATTTAAAGGTATTAAACGCCAGATTTAGGGCCGCTAATGACTCTTGCATGGCCTGCATGATATGGCCGTGCAAGGTTACTGTGCAAAAGACTATGACACAACAACTGAGACAGGGCAAAAAATACTGTGACAAGACAAGACTGTGACAAGGCAAAAAAAAACTGCTGGACTGAGAGGGCAGAACTCAGCTCCAGAGTTTATCTGTTATGGCCAGTTATAATGTAAGGGTTCTGGGAGTGTCCCCGCCGACCTACCTCCGTTGCCTCAGACTGGAGTTGGCGGGCGCGTGCAGAACTAGGCTTCGCCAATAATAGCCGCGTTCGAAGGAGACAGTTAGTCTGTCTCCAACCCCGATGCCACCTGGTCTTAAGAGTGACAACGCGCCCACCAAGACCAGGAGAGAGCAAGGGGACAAGCTAACTAATACCCTATGTCGGGGAACTCCCAGAAACCCAAAAGAAATACGGGCTGAGCAGGTGACACTGACTGGTAACAATGCAAGTGGGATGATATACAATGAAATGGCAACAATGCTAATGAGATGTTATATAATGAAATGGCAACAATGCTAATGAGATGTTATATAAAGAAATGGCTATCATGCCCAGTGACACCGTGTGTCAAAACTGCGTAAGGAGAAAGACAGGGTAACCCCTGACTTATCTGAGAAGATGACGGAGTCCCAGACCACCACTTGCAGATCTCTTGGGCAGATGAGTGTACAGCCGGGCAGACAAGCTGAATCCCAGACACAGCAGGACCAAACCAGGCAGGGCAGGACAGGCGTGGAGCAATAGGAAGGCTCCCAACAGGAACCAGGACCAGGAACACACTCTGACATAGGCTGACAGAACGCTGACTGAAGCAGGACAGAGTGGACTACAACGAACTGAACAATGCAACTGAATACTATAACTGGCACCGGAGTGTGTGAGCAGAGAGTCTTTATAGTGAGCACAATGTGGTGCTGATTACACATTGCCTAAAGGTGTGCACTGCAGGCTAGGAGCCTAATCAAGACACCTGAGTCCAGAACACACAGCACTGAAAGCGAGCTGCAATGGCCCAGGCTGACCACTGGATGCCACCAGCGAGTAAACACACACACACACAGGCTGGGATAAACCCAGGGAGCAGAATCCAGGGAGAACATGAAACTACACACAGAATATGGGAATCTGCGCATAACACAGATCCGCTGGAGGCGGATCCTAACACACAGTCCTGTACTCCTGTGCTGCCACGCTGGACCCTCACCCACTGGCAGAAGCTGCACAGTGTCCCCCACCCTCCTCTTTAGTCCCCCTTATGCCCACACACCCCTATCACTACACAGCCTCCTGTTTTCCTGTGTCGTGACCTCCGCCAGTGTGGAGCCGCTGACTCAAAAACAACCTACTATACTATTGCACACACACACCTAAACAACACGCATGCACACCCCCCCCACACCCACAAATGTCACTATACCCTCCACACTATCAATGTACATCTTACTCTGTAACCGCTTTTTAATTAAACAAAACAATACACGCCCCCTTCCAAATCATATGCTCTCTATTTAACACATTTCACCTATAACTCAAGTTGCAATACAGGGCAATTCTTTCATACAATTGTAACCATATTTCACACAATACAAAAGTTCACAAATTAAGGGGGCAAAGCCCCTTAAGCCGGTGTGAAGAGCGCCCATAGGGCACGATGAATCACCTAGTCTCTTATATAATAGCCCAGATCTGTCAATCACATAGTCATGGAGTGACAGTTCTGGGCTAATATATATAGGAAATAAAAGTTCTGCGGGGCGAGCCCGCATAATAACCCCAGACAGAATAAATGCTTTCCCCCTCAGACAGCACACAAGATGCTGCTGCTGAGGTGCCGACCCCCATCCACTCCACCCGCCGTCTCCTATCTCCATGCCGACCCTCCCCACCTCCATCATCATCAGAAGCTGCCCCCTCTACCCTCCGCTCCCTCTCTCTCCTCCCCAGAGACACTATGTGGCCTCACCCAGCATAGCGCCGCCACCGAGCCGCCTGTGGGAGACAGGATGTAGTGCAGAGCTCGGGACCAGCAGGTACCGGGTAGCCGGATGTGTGATCGCGACCGCCATCATCCAAATCAGCCGCTCCCGTTGGAGTCAGGGAGACAGCGGGAGGGGTGATGAAGTGCAGCGGCTGGGTCCAGACATAGGTGTGCACATGTGGGGTGCATAGGCACCCCCACACAAAATATTGATTCCCAGCCCGTAGCAGCACAGCACCTGGTTACCGGCTGGTGGGGGACCTGCCTGCCACCACTCACCTCCCACAACATCATTGATGCCCAGTAGGCGCTGATAGACACGCCCAGTAGGTGGTAATAGACACACCCCTCCAATTGTGCACCCACTAATACAATGGGCTGCGCACGCCTATGGGCCAAGGCCTCCTACAGGTACCGCAGATGCCTGCTGGGGGGAATGTGGCCCACGCTGTGTCAGTGGAAAGTCCCAAGTGGGAAATATCACTTTTGTATAACATGGCTCCACTGCCAACACCGAGGCTGCCTACACTGATCCCACGGCCCCAATGCCGTGCTCACAGACTGGGAGTGACCTGGGTCTGCACATTAGTGTAGAGGCCTGCCAGTGCCAGGAAAGTGTGTGCCATATGGGAGGTTCCCCTGGGTCACTGCTGCCTGTCACCTTCCTGCACGCTGCCCTGAAAGGAGATTGTAAAAGTTGTAACATGGGTCCCGCAGGGCCGCAGAGCAGGAAATGGGGCCCGGATCCAGCCACTAACACCTGTTGCATTTAGTGCCTGGCTGCTAAAAGTCACTGCACACACTGTAGTCAGTGCTTTGTTGGCACTGTTGTGTGTATGTGAGCACACAGCTCTGCCATCCATACACCCACCCGCACCTCCACCATTCGCTGCCGCCCCGCACCCGCCACTCCCCTACCAGTCTACCCGCACATGAACCTCCACAACCCACCGCACTCGCCCCTCCAGCACTCACACTACCCTCCCACTCGCCCCTACTCCACCCACCGCACCCACAGCTCCCCCACCCACAGCACCCCCAGACAACCTCCTGCACCCCCAGCATCACCACACCCACCCCTCCTCCATCCACAGCACACTTGCGTACACCTCTCCCACAGCCACACTCACCCTACCCCTAAGCCGCACACAACTGCTGTACCCCTTTAACAGCCACTCACCCACCCAACAGACCCTCGCCACCCATGCACACACCCACTACACACCCGTTACTACAAAATTCCTTCATAACTTAATTATGTACATCTTACTCTCTCTAAGCACTGTTCATACCAACGGAATAGGCTACACCTCCTTCACAACCACACACCCATTTCATCTAAAATATGTCACCTCTAACTAAAGTAGCGGGCTGGGCCTGGGGGCAGGGTGCCATGTGCCCCCCGGGCCACTTTATCGCCAAGTGCTGTGGGCCACCGTGTAGAGCAAAAGGGCCCTGGTGGTCTGCGCTCCGACTTGACTGTTGGAAGCAGCGGCAAAACTACTGTCGCGGCAGATGGAGCAGTGCCCAAGTAGTTAATGGGGCCCACTGCGCTGCCGTCCACACCACGATCTATGTTTTTCCTCATATCTGTATGTGAGTGTGGAGTGGGTGCGCGAGCCCGCAGGGGGTGACGTGGCCAGTGGGATGCCAAAAATATAGATGGAGTGATGGACATGAATGCAGGCAGACCCGGCCACAGATGTCTGCATCCATGCCGGGGTGGTCACTCCTCTCAGTCTGCAGAGGCTTCCTGATGCTGAACTGGGGAGAGAAGACACTGCTCAGACAGGAAGTGAAGTGATCCATCTGAGCAGTAAGGAGCCTAGTCCGGAGTGATGCCAAGAGCAGAATGTCCAAGCCACAGGTGAGGAAATCTAATTTAAGAGGAGGGGGTGGCAGAAATAACGGAATATATAATATAAAATAAATAAAGTATCTACAGGGGGTAGGCCACGGCTGCCAAATTTTTATAATAAAACTGCAGGGAGGAGGCTGTTAAATACTAATAAAACTACAGGGAGGGGGGTCAGGGCCTGAAAAATCAATAGTCTGAGCAGGCTGCAGCCTAGAGCACTGGGTTGGGGGGGGGGGGGGGCTGCATGGCTACTCTCCACCCACTGCCATTGACTGTGTGGTGCCTGCTCAGCTCCTTGGCTCTTGAGTGGCTCACACCGGCACCAATGAACATTTGAAAATGGCACCTGTCAGAGCTTGAGGACTGCCAGACAGATTTAGCGATTCGCTGCCAGACCATGAGCTCTGATTGGCTCATGAGCCAGAGCTAGATTTCAAATATATGTCACTACTGATATGAGTCACTCAGCAGCATAAGAGCTGAGCACACACCACACAGGGCCGTGGCGGCGAACGCTCTCCTCCCCTCTCCTGAACTGATGGGAAATCTATAAGGGGCACTAATGTGGGTAATGTGTAAGGGTCATTACTGGGGACATAATATGTAATGGGCATTATGTGTGTGGCCTAATGTGTAATGGGCATAAAGTATAATAATAAGAATTCTCAGTACATATGTAATATCTGGGCTCCCGTTTTTCTTATGAGACCGCGTCCGCTCTCTACGCTTCGGGCACGGTGGCTCGCTGCGCTCGCCACACTATATAAAAACAAATCCATGTGTATTTGGATAGTAGGGGTATGAAAAAATGGGGTGCATTTAACATGGGAGCCCAGATAATACATAAGTACTGAATTCTCTGTTACTTATGGGCTGGTGCTCTGGACTTGCCCCCAAGGCTAAAAGTTGCCAGCCAGCCCCTGCATATAATACAACCCATATTTCCCACAATAAAGAAGACCACAGGTTAAGAGGGCGGAGCCCCTTATGCCGGTGTGAAGAGCGCCCGTAGGGCGTGGTGAATCACCTAGTACCTACATATACAGCTAAAGTATTAATGTTCGTTTTATTTTAAACTTTCGTCAGGATACAAAAACATTTACGCAATCTTGCCTTTATAATTAAAGGCACCCAATGACTACTGCTCCATCATGCTGCCCATTGGATAACAAGGATGTCAAAGTGTCTGTGTAAGTGAAAAAGAAATGTACATCACCACAAATGCTAGTAACATCTATGGCCACTAGATGGCAACATGTAATCAAATACAACAATGCATCCTAAAACACTTTCTGAAAACTCATATATACAAAACAACTGTAATAACTATCATACATATATAGCTAAACAAATATGGTCATTGTGCTATTGGTTCAGTGCAACAAACACCACAAAGCTTATACAGTAAAAAAGCAATGAAATAACCTATTAAATCTTCAACTAAATATAGACATACTGTATGCGGCAGCCTCAGGATTCCGTTTTTTTGTTTTAAATTGGATTTTTTCATATAATACTGAATATAATTCTGGCTAGTTGTCACCAGTAACAATAATTGTAATGATAAACTTTGACATCAATGAATGAGCTAATAAGTCTCTGTCCATATATAAACAATAAAGTAGCTTTATTACATACTGTTATTAAACAATTGAATGTTACATTTAGTCTGTTGAAAACAGTCAGGTGGGAGGACAAGACATGAGATAATGGGAATAGAAGGGTAGGGTAATGAGTGGATTAGCCAATACATATCTGTCCGTGATGAAGCCCATCTGGTCCTGATGGATAATGTGGGGGGGGGGGATAAGCCTGAGTCGGTCAGCCAATATGTTTGTTAAAAGCCTATAGTCACAGTTAAGTAGGGAGACAGGTCTGTAAGAGCCAGGGTTGGAAAAGTCCCTGCCTAGCTTTGGGAGAACTTTGATGATGGCCTAATTAAAGTAAGTGGGAATGGTGTCGTTTTGGAGGATATAGTTAAATGTGGATTCTAATATTGGGGCTATCTTATCTGTGTATGATCGATAAAAGTCACTTGAGAATCCATCAGGAGCTTTTGCAAGTTTTAATTGTTTAATTGCCTTGGTTACCTCTTCCAGGGTGCTAGGGGTGACAAGAGTTAAATTGAGCTGGGATGGGGCTTGAGGATAATGGAGGGAGGACCAAAACTCCTGAGGAGTGGTCGGGGATGGATTGGTAGGGGGGGGAGGGTGTTTGGGGAGAGGGTGCAGAGTAAATTGAGGCACAGAAATCAGCCATTGTTTGAGAGATCTGGGAATTGGACGTGGTAAGTGAGCCGTCTGGTAAAGAGAGGGGGTGTACTAGCATAGGGGGTCTAGATGAGTTTAGAATGTTAGTAAGGAGCTTGCTGTTTTTTTTACCAAACCTATGATATCTATAATTGGACATAACTTGGAGTTTATCAGACATAGATTGTAAAGTTTCTTCTAAGAGTGTTTTGTCCTAAAAGTATTTAGGTTTTGTGTGACAGAGAAGGGTGAGAGATGAAGGTGGAGTAGGAGCCAGTAAGTGCTTTTTGTTGGGAGTGGTACAGACGTGAATGAGGCTTTTTCAGGGAGGCTTCAAATGTCATGATGGCTCCTCTAAGAACTGCTTTGGCTGCCATCCAATGCATACCTCCCAACATGACCCTCTCCAGGAGGGACACATTGCTCTGCTCCTGCACTTCCCTCTTAATATATGATTGCCATCACCTGTGTTCAAACACCTTTCTCTTCAATTAACCTGCTCAACACAGGTGATGGCAATCATAAATTAAGAAGAAAGTCCAGAAGCAGAGCAGTGTGTCCCTCCTGGAGAGGGTCATGTTGGGAGGTATGTCCAATGTACTGGAGGATTTTCTTCCAATGTCAGTGGCGTAGCTAGGGCTCCACAGCCCTAGCGGTGGTGTGGGGGGGGGGGGGGGCACTGCCACCGGGGCGCAGGGTCACAGGCAGTGCTCTCACGAAGCAGGAGCCTGCTGCCCTTCCCCCTTCCACTGTGCTTGTCGGGGTGCAGAGTTTCAGCGTGCTCATGGAGCAGGAAATGGAGCCTGAGTGCAGGGCTCTGGTTGCCGGCTACAGCTGAGCCTTGTGGCAGCAGCGCCGGCAGCCTGAAGCTTCAGACAGAACAGCAAGCAGCAGCTGATTTCCTGTCTCTCGCAGTGCACCCTCTCTCAATAGTACAGGCAGGAAGGAGGGTTTGTGCACTGCCTCAGTCACAGCCTGACTCTCCACACAGGCTGGTGATGCACCCTCTTTACTTTCTGTTCCACTTCCTACTCATGCTACTTAGCAAGGAACTTTTCCCTGGCCTGCACTCTGTCTGCTGAGCCCTCCCCCACTACATGCTGCTGCACAGAGCCCGAGACAATTACAACAGATTAACCCTTTGACATCCAGTTCTTCTGCAGTAAGTGTGTACTTCCACTTTTCATTTTTTATCAAAATCTTTATTTTCATTTTTTATCCAAATAGCTCTATCTATCTATATGGTATTTGCTTAGTTTCGCGGCAGCAGCGCGAGACACTCTAGCTTGAATATTGGCAGCTTGCCAAACTGCCTTCAGCTGCGCTATCAGCGTAGCGACTGTTTGAATTCTGGCATCATGCCAGCTGCTTAGTTGTTTAGTTTCAGGGCGGCAGCGTGAGGCCTGTGAAGCCTAGTGAGTGCCTCTCACACAGCGCTTGTGCCTGCATGATATCCTCTCTCCTGTGGAGAGTGGATCATGAGGGCGCCGGCGGAGAGGCGCTCCATCTTTGTGATACGTAGGAGCTTCTCAGATGCTGCAGCAGCAATGCAATGATACACTGTCATCTGTGTGCTGACAGGTGATTGTCGCGCCACAATGACCCGTCAGCGTAGTGACTCACCGGTACTGCTTTACTAGCACGGCGCCCATCGCAGTAATCGTGTACATTTTTATATAGTGGCGAAGCGTACGCCGACCGTACCTTCGTGGCTACCCCCCACTCCCTTTACCCATTGAATGCATTTCTGATCTGTCTAGATTAATTATATAATTTTTTTTTTTTTATTATTATTTATTTTTTATTTTTTTTAAGGTCCGTGTGTCTTAATAGCTCCGCTAACACCAGAATCAGCGAGGGAAGCGCAGTGCGTGACGCGTAGCACTGCGACCCCCTGACTTCTGAGGCATTAACCGGCCGCAAGGCACAATCGTGATCGAGCATTGTGCTCCTATGCCGCATATATGATTGCGCTCTAGCCGCTACTATCTGTATTCTGTGTCACATACACAGTTAACTATACGGAGACTTATTCCCTAATATACCGTACCTAATAAAGCTTATTTAAAAGACAGTTTCTCAGAACACTAATTGAAAGTGAATACATTACTAGTAAGGGAACGGGGGTCCCACGTCGCATGGATAAAGATATCCATTTTTACTACATGTTATGTGTTTAATGTCTTGTGTCTGTTATATTTTCGCTACATTTTATCTACTAATTAAATAAAGGTTACATTTTAATACGTATTCTTTGGGTGCACCACACAGTGACATCCCGTTTCTGTCCCCAAGAACTTCTGCTCTAATCAGCTGTCCAGTGGTAGCACACCCTCCAGACTTTATTGAGTTGTACTCCCAATACATACATGAGGGGCCGATACTTATGACTAAAACTTACCTCCTGTGCGATTGACATACCCATTTCCCCCTTCTCCCCTTCTATTGTTACATTTTTATATGGCATACAATCTGTGCGATGCCTGCGATTTTGGTTTTTAAATCGCAGGAATCGTATGAAAACAGTACTATAGTTAGCTACGATGCGTGCGATGCGATGACTGTGATGTATGCGTTTAAATCGCATGCATCACACTCATCGAGTCAATTGTATGGATTGTATGTAGTTGTGGATGTACAATGAATGTGATGGGTGCGATATACTATGGTGTATGTATGCCCCATATACGTATAAATTGTATAATCACCCTAAAGGGTGCTTTTAAGCACCCAAATGGCTGCTTACGATGTTCAATGCAGCCCCACGCCAAACCCCCACTATAAACGTGAACCCGAAGCGTGGGGAGGGGCGGCGGTACGTGTCCTCCGACCTTTTCATACCCCCACTATCCACGTCGGCGTGGAGTCAAGAATAGAAAGTGTGGCGAGTGCAGCGAGCCACCGAGCCTGAAGCGTGGCGAGGGCAGTGAGCCCCGGAAGGGGACGCGGATACCTTCATAGGTATCCGCTTCCCCTCGCGGGCTTCACAGGTATCCGCGTCCGCTCGCCACACTTCAGGTTCACGTTTATAGTGGGGGTTTGGCGTGGGGCTGCATTTAACATCGTGGTTGCTATGTGCAATAGCGCATAACAACATATGTGACATATGTTGCTATCTGTTATTGCACATTGCAACCACAGTTAAACATTCAAAGTTTCATTACAATTATTAACATTTACAACACTCTAAATTTCATTAAAACAGACGACACATTGAATATGATACAACAACATTTTTTTTTTTTTGTGGCCGGGCATGGCTCTCAATTTTTGTGGGAACTTCATTGATATATTCAAAGACAATAGCTGCCTCATGGTAACAATAACCATCACAACCAAAAAAAATTGGAATGAGGCGTCCAAAAATTCAAAATTACAGTAGAACAGTGATGTAAACAATCGTTGGGTTCAGAAGAAAAGGCAAATATGCGTAACAGTAATAAGTCAAGGAGCATAACGGGTACGGAAATCACAAAGTTCAGGATTTGCGTACTGCGACCTTCACGAACCGAAATTATGGCATACGACCAATAAAGTCCGTCTTAGAGTAAAATCATCAAAGAGTGGAACAAGGGCATTGTTGCAAGAAATACATTAGTAGAAATAGTGCCAAATTACAATTTATTCAAATTCACGCTCTTCACCTGGGATTGGGGTTTGTGTACTAAGCATAGCATAGCTCTGTACGTAGTCCCAGACAAAGACCAGGGGTCAGTGACAGATGCTGCAGGGGGCCTCGGCGCATAAACAGAAGGGGGTGGCGGAGGATAATCCGGTGCACTGTATGTAGGGTAGTGATGTGGGTAGTTGGGCGGTGGGGGAAATTGTCTTTGGCTCGTGGCACACCAAAAACTTACCATGTCCAGACTCTCCAATTCACCAGATGAAGAGCCATCATCCGTTTGAGTACCCCCTGTTCCACTCCTTGATCTTTTCTCCAAGATGAACTTCATACGCTCATAATACCATAATTTCGGAACGTAAACGTCAGCAGTATCGGCTCCTGACCTTTGTGAATCCAGAACCCGATTATGCTCCTTAACCACCACTGTCCGCATATTCGATTTCCTCTTCCGAACCCAATTCACGTGTACATCACTGTCACGTGTTCTACTGTAATTTATCAATTTTTGGAACGCCTCATTCCTCTTTGTCCGGTTGTGATAGTATTTGTAGGCTTTGTCCCACAGGCAGCTATTGTCTCTTTAATTATCAAGGAATTTCCCCAAAAGTGATGATCCATTTGCTTTGGCATGTCTGTGAAAGAGAAAATAAACAAAAACATTTAAGAACAATTGAAGGTTACACTTTCCAGAGATTTCAATGCAAAGTAAATGTGACAATTAATATGCAATATAAATCCTCTAGCATTTACCTTCCAGATAAATGGATCTTGATAGATCTTATAAGTTGAAATAACAACTGATAACAGCAACTATAAAAGACAGAAAAACGGAATAAATGTTACATTCTACAATTCTTTTGTAATTAATACATTTAATTACATATTAACACCACCCCCACTATCAACGCCAACCCGAAGCGTGGCGGTACGCGTCCTCCGACCTTTTCATACCCCCACTATCCACGTCGGCGTGGAGTTGAGAATAGAAAGTGTGGCGAGCGCAGCGAGCCACCGAGCCCGAAGCGTGGAGAGCGCAGCAAGCCCCGCGAGGGGACGCGGATACCTGTGAAGCCCGCGAGGGGACGCGGATACCTGTGAAGGTATCCGCGTCCCCTCACCACGCTTCGGGCTCGGGGGCTCACTGGACTCGCCACACTTTCTATTCTCAACTCCACGCCGACGTGGATAGTGAGGGTATGAAAAGGTCGGAGGACGTGTACCGCCGCCGCTCACCACGCTTCGGGTTGGCGTTTATAGTGGGGGTGGTGTTAAGAATTGCTTCACATGGAATCACTTTACATACAACCAAAAGGAAACCAGTGGCGTAACTATAGCTCCGCAGCCCCCGCGGTGGCGGGGAGGCGCAGAGAAAGTTTGGGGGGTCTGCGGGGCTATAGTTACCCGCCGCTGTCTGCTGGTACCTGCCTGCATGCCAGCACAGTCCCGTCTCTCCCATCGCTGGCTCCTGCTTCTATAATGAAAACGAACACTTAGAAAATGGCTGCCACCATACTGCAGACAGTTTTCTGTCTGCAGTATGGGGGCAGCCATTTTCTAAGAGTCCCTTTTCATTATAGCAGCAGGAGCCAGCGCTGGGAGAGACGGGACTGTGCCGGCACGCAGGCAGGTACCAGCAGACAGCGGCGAGGGGAGGGGGCGGTAAAAAAATATGCGGTGAGGGGGCGCAAAAAAGCTAGTTATGCCACTGAAGGAAACACATGTCATTCTTTATCGTATAAGCACCACCACCACCATAGTAAAATAACATGAAAATCATATCACATTGCATGCCATGACATAACACTACTTATGATATGTGAAGGCATGTGATAGGAGCTGTGATAATACACAAGGACCAACATTATCATCACATCCACAATCCTACACATGATAATCATCTACACATAATCATTCCCTGTATCTGTACATAAACAACACCCCTGTACAGTATAACCTCTAACACACTGCACATCCTAATATTACCCACATACTATATAAGCATTATCACCTCAAACACCAAACTGCACATCCTAATAGTACCCACATATTATGTACACAATATGAACTCAAAATTTATACATGTAAATAATCTGAATAGTCACATTTGACCATGATTCCCCCCCTAAACCTTCTCTCCCCCCTTTCTCCCCACTGCATTGTTTATACAAAACCCACTAATGCTGAAAATGTACCAACAATAACTTACTTTTAGGCAGGGGCAGGGCGCCTAAGATGTGCTGCGCGTTATGTGGAGTAAAAAATGGCTGCTGCCTAACTTCCTCTGAGTCCCTTTGGCGCTTTTCCATGTAGATTGACAGGAGGGCATTAAATCGCGTCCATCGCATTGATCGCACTGTACAGTACACTCCCGACAGTACAATGTGTGCGATGGATGCGATTTTTAGGGTTAACTGCGGCTAAGTGTTAGCACCCATCGCACGCATTGTACTGTACTCCCGACAGTACAATGCGTGCGATGGATGCGATTTTTAGGGTAACTGCGGCTAAGTGTTTGATGGGCCTAATTTAGGTGTGGATAAAAACAGATTCATACATGCAAAATCAGTGAACTGACACCATAAACACATGTGTAAACTATAACGAAAAATTTACTAAAATTATTAAAATTCAATAAAAACATTCCTTATATAGATAAACAGTATAATAAAAACAAAAAAAAAACTCTCAATTTAACATAGTAATTTTCAAGTCTTTTGGCAGCAATGTCAGGAAAAGTCAAGAAAGTCAGAATTAATCATCCTTTTTCAATAATGTCAAAGCCTGAAGGATCCTTTCAAATGGATCGTCCATGCCTATGCTCTTCCTCCACATAAATTCCTCTAGATAACTTTTAAGCAAGTGTCTAGCAGTTCCATGCTGACGTTTGTTGCGCCATTTACATAACCCCCACATGCGTTCAATGTTTTGTGTGTGTACCCCTGTTGTGGGGTCCACAAAATTGTATCTGTGGTTCACCTGCGAGTGGTGATATCCAGCTGCTTCCAGTTGTTCCGAATTGTAAGCACGCCAACAATCCGTGTAGATGCTGGACCCAGGCTCAACATTTGCGACAATGGCGGCCATTAAAGTTGGGCCATCCCGGGTGTCCACTGGTGTTGCAAAACATTGCCCTGTTTCCCTACAGATGCCCCCAAATACCCACTGCTGGGGTAGGACTCGTCCAACATTTGCCTGTCTTTTTAAGAACAGTGTCCCCTCACTGCTGTGTCAGCATCTGACAGCAGCAGTGTGTCTGGTACAAATTATTCTGGGTGGGGGTAGTAAGCAAGCAGTTGTGCCTGGTGCATTTTGAATATTTTTTTACAAGTTTAATTTACAAAAAAATGGGTGGGGGGTGGCGCCAGTTTTTTTTTGGGCAGGGGGGAGAAAAATTTCTAGTTACGCCACTGACTAATGTGTGATGATTGTGGTAGTCACAGTCTTTCCATATGGTATTAAGATAATCTTGTAATTTAGGTGAATGTGTTAGGTGAGCTGGGAATCGCCATGATCTATATCTGGATGATTCTTTGGTGATTTGTAGGGACAATGAGATGAGCGCGTGATGTCGGTGGCTTTGATTTGGGGGAAAAGGGATATTGAGATACATAAGAAATCTAGTCGGGAGAGGGTTTTATGTGCCACGGATAGACAGGTATATTCTCTGAGTGGGGTGTAGGGCTCTCAATGTATCGACCAATTGTAGGGACTCTAGTATGAATGGAATGCCTAATTTGGGGAGTTGTCTAGTGTGTTTTGAGGAACCTGATCTATCTAAAATGGAATGGGATGTGAGGTTTAAGCCACCACAGAGAATTAGAAAGGATGAAGGATGTGGTATAAGGAGGCAAAGAATCTTCCTGAAAAGGGGTTTTGAATAGGTGTTTGGTGCACACAGAGAACATAAAGTAAAGGGTTTGTTATGAACAGTGAAATTAACAAGTAAATATCTGCCTTTGGGTTCGGGGGTGGTAGAGGAGATTTCGACATGAAGAGCCAGGATGACATTTGGAAGCCAGGATGACAATGCCCCTGGATTTACTGGAATAAGGAGCTGAAGCTACAACTGACCAATTAAGCATCTGTAAAGCTGGCCATACATCTACAGATCGGTTGTCAGATTGAGCTGGTTGGAACAAAATCCTGGTAATGGATGAGAGTAAATGACAGTTGACCATTTGCTTTGAAATGCTGGAAAACTGCCAAAACTGTCATTCAAATACTACCAGGTTTTTGTTCCAACCAGCCAGATCTGACAATCGATCTGTAGATGTATGGCTACCTTAACTTGTCAACTTCTGGTGGAAGGAGATAAGTCTCCTGAAGGCATACTATGTCGAGTGATTGTTTACGCAGATAAAGTAGTACGTGCCTTATTTTGGCTGGAGAATGGAAGCCCCCGATGTTGAGCCTAGCCTCAATTCAGTCATGGGCATCAAAATGGTATGGTATCAGTAGCTGTATGACTAAGCTCCTGTGGGGTAGCAAATTTTCTGGCCTGAGGAAAGAGAAACTATAGGGAAGAGGGGGAGGGAAGGACAATACAGCACAGGACATGGAACATATATAACTGTTATGGTCTGGGGCGTCCCCGCCTGACCTAACTCCGTTGCCTCTCACTGGAGTCGACGGACGCGTGCAGGGCTAGGCTTCGCCTGTACCCATCCCGGCTGTAAGGGCGAATTAGGTCCGCCCAGACTCCGTTACAGGCAGGTCTTATGTACAGACAACATGTCCGCCGAGGCCAGGAGAGAGCAAGGGGAAAAGCTAACTAGAACCCACGTGAGGCGAGGAGCCCCCCGGACCCCCAAGGGGGTGACTATACAGGGAAATGGACAGACAAGGAATGCTCCCACTAAGACCAGACTGGATAACTCACAGCTGAACGCAACTATGCGTAATGGTGGTATATAACAACAAGTAATGCCCAGAAGGTGGTAAGTGACTGTACTCAATGGCAACAATGCTCTAAGGTGGAACACAATAACAATCAATAGCAACAACGCTCACAGGATGGTATGCAATAATAATTAATGGCAACAATGCTCAGAAGGTGGAACACAATAACAATCGATGGTAGCCGACCACAACAGGTGAAACCAGCAGATCCCAGAATGGCAATACACAGCGGATGTTAATAGCTAGTGATAGAAATGCCAACTTATCTGCGTGGTGGAGAACTTCAGGGATGCAGGGATACCGCAAGGCTGACAGGCAGGACCAGGTCACAACAGGAACCCAGGGATACTGAGAGAATCCTTCTGGACACGCGGAGTACTGAGTAAGCAGGCAGCAAGCCCCAGAGACCGGGAACACTCTAGACACAGGTACACAGAACTATAACTGGCCTGGTAGTGAGTAACCAGAGGGTTTATATAGTGAGCACAATGTGGTGATAATAACACATTGCCTGCAGGTGAGCACTGCAAGCTAGCAGCCTAATAATGACACACCTGTGCCCCAATTGACACATAATAGAGTGAGCTGCAATGGCACAGGCTGACCACTGGAGGCCACCAGCGAGTAAACACAACAGAAGCTGACATAAACCCAGGGAGCAGAATCCAGGGAAAACAAACAAACTCCACACAGAAAATGTGAACAGCCCATTCCACCGATCCGCTGGAGGTGGATCATAACAATAACATAACACAGATCACAGATCAACATACTAAGCATATTAGGAAATAATATCACTTTCCGGATATAGATCAAAAAGACTTTCTACAAGGAAATCTAGAAATCCACAAAGTAGTGGGTAGTGTAAAAGTGAGAAACCTGCACATGGCAGGCACTTGAGACCCTTGAGAAAACATTGAATAACGTGGAAGGTTATATAAGGAATGAATAGCATTAAAGGTAGCTCCTTGTGCGGAAGAGGGAGGGGGGAGAGGGGGGAGGGGGAGAGTGGATCCAATATAAAGTAATGTATATGTGACATTAATGGAAGTTAACAAACTTTAAAGTCTATTGTATATTAGACTTATACCTATAGACGAGAGAAAAATAGTCCAGGTCTAAACAAAGACATGTTTCAGAAAAAAAAAAAGAAAAAGAGAAAAAAAAAAGTCATGTTAGCTGAGCTTCATCATGAAGATACAAAAAAAGAGGAATTAAAGTCTCTCTTTGGGGGGGAGGGGAGGGTTTCTTAAGGTTGAGATAAGGAAGTCAACATGGAGGGAGGTCATCGAGATGAGGTCACTGAAGAGAGTGGGTATACATATATAGTAAACAGAATGTCATTCAGTGTCATTCAGGGCGATCCGTTATGTCGGGTGATTCAGGGGAGAATTTTTCCTTGAGAAATTCCCGGGCAGCGTCAGGAGTACTAAAGTCATAATGCGTTACTTCTAGAAAGATCCTCAGGTTGGCAGGGTATATTAATGCGAATTTATGTTTTTCTGCCACTAAAGCTGAGCATATTGGGGAGAAGGCTCTGCGGGCTCTAGATAGTTCTACAGAGAAGTCTGGGAATAGATGCAGTCTTTTCCCCTCCCATTGCAGGTTTTGTACTTTGCGTGAGGCTTTCCAGAAAGAGAGCTTATGTAGGTAGCTCAAGCATTTAAATAGGGGGCCGTGAATCATGGGGTTTAGGTACTGGGCCCACACGATGCACCCGTTCTATTATCAGATCCTTGCATTTGTCTTGTATACCTAGGAGTTGAGGTAGAGAAGTTGTGACAAATGTCTCCAATGCCTGTCCCTTAACTGTTTCGGGTAAACTCACCACTCTGATATTTCCTCTTGATCTATTTTTCGATGTCATCCAGCTTATTCCATAGCTGGAAATTCTCCTTCTGTAATTTTAGTATGTCCCTCTGGGCCAGGTGGAGATCGTGACAGGTTGAACATATTTTCTGTTCATTGTCATTTGTCAGAGACTCTCACAGTTAGGAGCTGTAATTGCTGTGTAATCTCTGACAGCTTTAGAAAGGAGGGGGGTCATGGTGGAGGTAATGGTGTGCACGATATCCCTATATGTCACAGGGGAGTCAGGATCACGGGGTAACTGAGTATGTGGGGAGGCATCCAGGGCTGTTGCCAGTGGTGTAGCTAGGTGCCACGGCACCCGGAGCAAGGTCATGTTTCGCGCCCCCCCCCCCCCAATTTGTAGTAGGAGAGGCTGTTGCGCAGTGAAAAGGCTGCGGGAGGGAAGGATAGGCTGCAAGAGAGATAGGGTCAGGGTTTAGGCGGCGGGAGGGTCAGGGCTTAGGTGGTGGGAGGGAAGGTCAGGGCTTAGGCGGCGGGAGGGAAGGTCAGGGCTTAGGCTGCTGCCTTTAATGTAGGGTTTTTTTCTGGAGTAAAGGATTAAGGTGTAGGCTGTGAGAGGAGAGGGTTAGACTGTGGGAGGAGCGGGAGGTTAGATGAAAGCTGCAGGGGGGGTTAGGTTAAGGCTGCAGGTTGGGGGTTAGATTAAGCAGCACGCTCAGCATTTCCTCCCTCTATCCCCGGCAGCACAGCATGACTTATGCACAACCCCTCAGACCCCTCCCCACTATGTCACAGTTGATGCTTCCCTGGACCTGCTTTTTAAATAACCTCAAGGCAGTAAAAAACCCCACCAAAGCCCATCTCCTCCACCTCCCCCCCCCCCCCCGCCACCATAGCACAGCACACGGGGAAGTACTGTATAGTAATAAAACCTGCCCCATCCTTGCCTTCCTTGGTTAACTTGTGGACTCGGGAGCCTGTCCAGGAGGATGTGTGCAGGAGGATGTCCCTGTGGCGGATGTCTGGCGGCGCTAGCAGTGATGCGCCGATCAATTATGCTGCTGAAGCTGCTCTATATTAGGCAGCTACAGCAACTACAGCTACGGGGGATATCAAGCTAAGCGGCCGGGTAGCATCTTATGTCTCCCGGCCGCCAGATGCACAGAGCCAAGGCATTGAAATACACACTGGCCGGGGGGCATGTGGGCGGCGCAGGACAGGACTCTACAACAGCCCGTTCCCGGCTCCCTGTCCCCGCTGCTATTTTCAATTAATCTCTTGCTGGATCGCTAGCCAATAGGCGCTCGCGGTCCAGCAGCCACCAATTGATTGGCTGCTGGACCGCAAGCGCCTATTGGCTAGCGGTCCAGCAAGAGATGTGAACTTTACATAGCACTGCAGCACGTCTCTCTCCAGGGGAGCAGGGGGAGCTGGCGGGCAAGCAGGCGGTGACGGCACAGCTCTGGCGTCATTCTATCTTCCTGCGCCTGGAGCGTGTGCTCCACCGGCACCGCCCTCGCTACGCCTCTGGCTGTTGCAGTCTTCTTTGAAGCTGGTGATTGAGGTGCTGAACCTGAGCCCGGCGCCACATTGGTCTCCGCCCGGCGTTTCTTTTGGCGGCGAGGCTGCAGTTGCTGGGAGCCCCCGGTAGTCAGGAATTTCTCCATATGGGTGGTGGCAGTGATGGGGAGCCTCCGGAGCAGAAGTGGGGCGGGCTGGTGTCCGGTATTGTTGGCGGTGAGCGGGTCTCATGGCGGAGTAGCTCTTTCAAGCTGCTGCATGCATGAAGCTGGAACCGGAAGTCTCGTCTCAGGATTAAATTTAAAGAAAATCTTCAGCTCTCTGAGAGGAAGAGTCAAATGAACAGCTTTACTTTCAGCTATGAAGGCTCAAAAAATTGAAGTTGATTACTATCTACATGAAATAACTTTGATGAGATCACCTGGTCATTGTTGGAGGGACAATATTTTTTTCGCCAAAATGATTTTAAGTTCCTTACAATTTCTCTTTGTTATATTACATAGTTTCTATAAATATTCTGCTTAGCATTGCTTAGTATTTAGGCCCTTATTCAGATCTGATCGCAGTACAAATTTGTTCTCAAAATGGGCAAAACCATGTGCACTGCAGGTGGGGCAGATGCAACATATGCAGAGAGAGTTAGATTTATGTGAGTTATTTTGTTTCTGTGCAGGGTAAATACTGGCTGCATTATTTTTACACTGCAATTTCGATTTCAGTTTCAACGCACCCCACCCAAATGTAACTCTTTCTGCACATGTTACATCTGCCCCACCTGCAGTGCACATGGTTTTGCTCATTTTGGGAACCAATTTGTACTGCAATCAAATCTAAATAAAGGCCCATGTGCACTGCATGGGGGCAAATGTAACATTTGCAGAGATAATTACATTTGGGTGAGTTATTTTGTTTCTGTGCAGGGAAAATACTTTATGCTCTCTCTCTGCTTTATTTTTACACTGCAATATAGATATTACTTTGAAGCAAAACCCCACCCAAATCTAATTCTCTCTGCACAAGTCACATCTGCCTCACCTGCAGTGCACATGGTTTTGTCTATTTGAGAAGGAATTTGCCTTTGCGAATGAACCAGAATTATTTCCCTGCAGCATTAAATGTTTCTATTTGGTGATTCTGGTAAAATTTATGGACTCCAAATGAATATCCATAGCCTTTTAATTGAGGCCAGATTTCACCTGTCCCCGATGGCCAATTTACTTGGGC
Organism: Crinia signifera; assembly: GCF_055691185.1. Lineage (NCBI taxonomy): Eukaryota > Metazoa > Chordata > Amphibia > Anura > Myobatrachidae > Crinia > Crinia signifera. The sequence goes on from NC_139217.1 coordinate 284,764,218, forward strand.
TAGAGTGACTTTTACATAGATATGTGTACAGATCACCAAAGCCCCTCCTTCTTATATCACAACAGGGCCCAAATGGCCATCTGGCACTTCTGGCGATGCCAGATTGCCGATGGCCAGGTGGGCCACTTTGTTACCCCAAGGTGGAGGCTCCCGATTGGTGTACAGAGAACTGCCGGACACTCACTAACTGGCAGCACCATCAACATGATTGTTCCCCGCCGCTCAGCTCCAACTAATAAACATTTCAAATGTGGTGCCGGATGCCAGCCTATCAGAGCTAACGGTCCAGCAGCCGCAGTTAGTGAGTGGCTGCACAAAAAGGGTGTGTGGCCTTGTATGAGGAGTGGGGCTTACAGTAAAGGACATGGACTCATGTCCTGAGCCTCAGTTTTCGACACTCCAGTGGTCTGGGTGATGCGGGCTGGCCTCTAGGAGTGCTGCAATGCCTGCTCCTATATAGTGACAGAAAATGGGTGCTGCATGCAGGACAGGAGAGAGCCTTGCTGGGCCTGGGTACTTTAAAGGGGGTGTGACCTACTTGTAGGAGGCATGGCCATTCTCCCTTTGAATAAAATACTGAACACAATAGCACATAAACACCTACCTGGCCACACTGCATCCCAGCACACAGCAGCATGTACTGGATTGAGAAAAGATACTGCAGCTGCTACTGCCAGATACGGGGGGCCCACAGGTAATTAGTACCCCTTCTCTATGCCACAGACTGCAAATAATGGCCCTTATTCTGCTTGGTGCGGCCGGAGCCGCATATGCGGCTCCGACCGTGCAGGCGAATCCCCGCCTTCCATACGGATCGCCACGGCCGTCCGTACGCGGACATGTGGCGGTCCGCATGAAAATGGCGGGGGATACGCCTCCACCATCTTGGAGCAGCCCCCTGCATTCGATGGTCGCCGACCATCGAAGGCAGGGCCGCACGCTCCACCAGCTCCCGCAACCATAGACCTCACGGACACTTGTCCGTGTGAAAGCATGTATGGGGGCGGGCAGCTGACATCCGGCGATGTCAGATGGCCGCCCCCAACACATGCGTCACAGCCTCATTACCATGCGTACGCCCCGCGTTTGCATGGGAACGCCCATGAAACGCGGGGCGTATGCATAGGGAAATGAGGCTAAGTAGCCCCTCACGCCCCTATCCACCCCCTTTGCGGCGGTAAAAAAAATTGTGCGGCGATTTCGCCTGCACATGCGCAGAGTGCCCTCTGCACATGCGCAGAGCGAAAACATCGGCGGAACGGCCGCAAGCGGCCGTTACCGCTTAGATCGGAATAAGGGCCAATGTTATAGCTCAGCACCTGGCTTCTGTCACTGAGCAGGAGCCAGCATTTTGATTTCACGCCTCATCGGGTGACACCTGAGAGTGACCCGCACCCCCCTTGTGAAGCCTCTGTCTGCCTGCTTTGAGCACATAGAGACATCTAATGGGCAATACTAAGTTGTTACACAGATGAGCACCAGTGCCATGTCTGCCTATTGTGCTTGTCACACCCAAATGCACCAGGTTTAAATGAATAACGCAATTAAAACCTTGCAAAATATCGGGCATGCTGACGAAAGACCAAAAAACTAATTTTCTCTTGGTTTCCGTGTACAACCTCAGGAGGGTGTGTGCATAAATAATGGGTGCCTATGGAATTTGTAACCATAACCACAATTGAATAGCTCACGTCACTGTAGATTAGAGCTGCATTATCTCAAAACAATTGAATTCCCCCAATAGATTGAGGACTATTTCCCATTCTACAGTACCTTCCTGAATTATTTTACATCCGTAAAATGAAGTGAGTGGCAATTGCCTGCTCTCTTAAAGTTGCTCCACAGATATTTTATTGGATATAGGTTCTGACATAGCCACTCACCTTCCTATCCTGGAGCCACTACTAGTGCATTTGGGTGTAATGTGCCATATTTATTTATTATTTATTAACAGTTTCTTATATAGCGCACACATATTCCGCAGCGCTTTACAGAGAATATTGGAACAGTCACATCAGTCCCTGCCCCAGTGGAGCTTACAATCTATATTCCCTACCACATGTACACGTGCACACAGACATTCTAGGGTTAATTTGCTGGGAGCCAATTAACCTACCAGTATATTTTTGGATTGTGGGAGGAAACTGGAGTACCCGGAGGAAACCCACGCAAGTACAGGGAGAATATATAAACTCCGCACAATTAGGACAATGGTGGGAATCTAACCCATGACCTCAGTGCTGTGAGGCAGTAATGCTAACCATTACACCATCTGTGCTGCCAATATATGTTAATGTTCCCCCCCATGTGGGTTTATTCAGGCTATGGGTGTTGCTCCTGGCTTCTGTCTTCATTTTCACTTCCACAGACTCCTGGCTAGAACTCTTCTCCTAGGCTGAGACATCAAACAGGACATCTATATCAAGCACAGTTCTGATAATTCCTTTTATATTCATCACTTAAACCAGGGATGAAGAACCGTTGGCCCTCAAGTTGTTTTTGAACTACACATCCCAGCATGCCCTGCAACAGTTTTAACATGGCTAAATAGCAAAAATGTAGTAGGGCATGCTGGGATGTGCAGTTCAACAACAGCTGAAGGGCAGGAGGTTCCTCATCCCTGACTTAAGCCATCTAAATTAGATATATGATCATGTAATAATACAAAATATCACAAGGTGGAGCTAAAGATCTAGTAAAAAATTCCACATAGACCAAATTCTACTATTCTTACATAGATATGTGTACAGATCACCAAAGCCCCTCCTTCTTATATCACAACAGGGCCCAAATGGCCATCTGGCACTTCTGGCGATGCCAGATTGCCGATGGCCAGGTGGGCCACTTTGTTACCCCAAGGTGGAGGCTCCCGATTGGTGTACAGAGAACTGCCGGACACTCACTAACTGGCAGCACCATCAACATGATTGTTCCCCGCCGCTCAGCTCCAACTAATAAACATTTCAAATGTGGTGCCGGATGCCAGCCTATCAGAGCTAACGGTCCAGCAGCCGCAGTTAGTGAGTGGCTGCACAAAAAGGGTGTGTGGCCTTGTATGAGGAGTGGGGCTTACAGTAAAGGACATGGACTCATGTCCTGAGCCTCAGTTTTCGACACTCCAGTGGTCTGGGTGATGCGGGCTGGCCTCTAGGAGTGCTGCAATGCCTGCTCCTATATAGTGACAGAAAATGGGTGCTGCATGCAGGACAGGAGAGAGCCTTGCTGGGCCTGGGTACTTTAAAGGGGGTGTGACCTACTTGTAGGAGGCATGGCCATTCTCCCTTTGAATAAAATACTGAACACAATAGCACATAAACACCTACCTGGCCACACTGCATCCCAGCACACAGCAGCATGTACTGGATTGAGAAAAGATACTGCAGCTGCTACTGCCAGATACGGGGGGCCCACAGGTAATTAGTACCCCTTCTCTATGCCACAGACTGCAAATAATGGCCCTTATTCTGCTTGGTGCGGCCGGAGCCGCATATGCGGCTCTGACCGTGCAGGCGAATCCCCGCCTTCCATACGGATCGCCACGGCCGTCCGTACGCGGACATGTGGCGGTCCGCATGAAAATGGCGGGGGATACGCCTCCACCATCTTGGAGCAGCCCCCTGCATTCGATGGTCGCCGACCATCGAAGGCAGGGCCGCACGCTCCACCAGCTCCCGCAACCATAGACCTCACGGACACTTGTCCGTGTGAAAGCATGTATGGGGGCGGGCAGCTGACATCCGGCGATGTCAGATGGCCGCCCCCAACACATGCGTCACAGCCTCATTACCATGCGTACGCCCCGCGTTTGCATGGGAACGCCCATGAAACGCGGGGCGTATGCATAGGGAAATGAGGCTAAGTAGCCCCTCACGCCCCTATCCACCCCCTTTGCGGCGGTAAAAAAAATTGTGCGGCGATTTCGCCTGCACATGCGCAGAGTGCCCTCTGCACATGCGCAGAGCGAAAACATCGGCGGAACGGCCGCAAGCGGCCGTTACCGCTTAGATCGGAATAAGGGCCAATGTTATAGCTCAGCACCTGGCTTCTGTCACTGAGCAGGAGCCAGCATTTTGATTTCACGCCTCATCGGGTGACACCTGAGAGTGACCCGCACCCCCCTTGTGAAGCCTCTGTCTGCCTGCTTTGAGCACATAGAGACATCTAATGGGCAATACTAAGTTGTTACACAGATGAGCACCAGTGCCATGTCTGCCTATTGTGCTTGTCACACCCAAATGCACCAGGTTTAAATGAATAACGCAATTAAAACCTTGCAAAATATCGGGCATGCTGACGAAAGACCAAAAAACTAATTTTCTGTTGGTTTCCGTGTACAACCTCAGGAGGGTGTGTGCATAAATAATGGGTGCCTATGGAATTTGTAACCATAACCACAATTGAATAGCTCACGTCACTGTAGATTAGAGCTGCATTATCTCAAAACAATTGAATTCCCCCAATAGATTGAGGACTATTTCCCATTCTACAGTACCTTCCTGAATTATTTTACATCCGTAAAATGAAGTGAGTGGCAATTGCCTGCTCTCTTAAAGCTGCTCCACAGATATTTTATTGGATATAGGTTCTGACATAGCCACTCACCTTCCTATCCTGGAGCCACTACTAGTGCATTTGGGTGTAATGTGCCATATTTATTTATTATTTATTAACAGTTTCTTATATAGCGCACACATATTCCGCAGCGCTTTACAGAGAATATTGGAACAGTCACATCAGTCCCTGCCCCAGTGGAGCTTACAATCTATATTCCCTACCACATGTACACGTGCACACAGACATTCTAGGGTTAATTTGCTGGGAGCCAATTAACCTACCAGTATATTTTTGGATTGTGGGAGGAAACTGGAGTACCCGGAGGAAACCCACGCAAGTACAGGGAGAATATATAAACTCCGCACAATTAGGACAATGGTGGGAATCTAACCCATGACCTCAGTGCTGTGAGGCAGTAATGCTAACCATTACACCATCTGTGCTGCCAATATATGTTAATGTTCCCCCCCATGTGGGTTTATTCAGGCTATGGGTGTTGCTCCTGGCTTCTGTCTTCATTTTCACTTCCACAGACTCCTGGCTAGAACTCTTCTCCTAGGCTGAGACATCAAACAGGACATCTATATCAAGCACAGTTCTGATAATTCCTTTTATATTCATCACTTAAACCAGGGATGAAGAACCGTTGGCCCTCAAGTTGTTTTTGAACTACACATCCCAGCATGCCCTGCAACAGTTTTAACATGGCTAAATAGCAAAAATGTAGTAGGGCATGCTGGGATGTGCAGTTCAACAACAGCTGAAGGGCAGGAGGTTCCTCATCCCTGACTTAAGCCATCTAAATTAGATATATGATCATGTAATAATACAAAATATCACAAGGTGGAGCTAAAGATCCAGTAAAAAATTCCACATAGACCAAATTCTACTTAAGTTTTGCATGAAAAAAAAAAAACTTTTAAAATATATACCTAATGCAGTTACAAACGATTTTGGCATACAATAAAATATACCCACCCACTTTTGTAAGTAAATGCTTTAATATAGTAAAGCAAAAACAGTAATGTACGGAAATACCATCTTTCTGCAATTTACTCTTAAATCTGAGATTTGTTTTCTATGATGACAAGTACTGTTATGTTTAATATACACAGCATATACACATGGAAGAAGAATGGGAGATGTCATTTAAGGTTTTTAGAGCTTATAAATAAAAAAATATTCACATAAGCACAAGTATATTACAGTATATGGTCTATAAGACATTTTTATACATTTTATCATAACTGGTGCTCATTAGTGTTGTCTTACTGCAGAATTGTAGAACTGTCCTGCATGCTGTCTCTCAGGAATTGTACAGCTACAGTTAATATATTCATTCCAATTATCACAAGACAACACAAGAGGATCCCTCTGTTTTACTACTAGAATGTAGCTAATGGTTTTCCCTCTGCAACTTATTTGCGATAAGCAGTGACCATGGTGTTAATTGTTCCTCCTGAGGAGATAAAGGGACTGCCACTAACCAGCAACAAGGGGCTTCAGGAAGATTCTCTCTCTAATGCTTTAAATTCCCCTAGTGAGCAGTGTTTTTTTTCCATTCTGACCTTAAAATAATATTACACAGTGTTCTTGTAAGTACTTAAAATAACAAATATTCCATCCTTATTTTGTGCTTTCAAAGAATTTTGCTGAACATTAAAGAAAAAAGATATATCTTAAATTAGTTAATTAGGAATTCTTTTTTTAATTCTGTGACATATGGCAACTAATAATTTCTCTAAGATAATACCTGGTTCCCTCCAAGTCATGTGTTCCAATGCAAATTACCATACATGGCCTTTATATATAATAATACTATCAATGTTTTCAATTGCTGTTGATGTCTCTTAAACAATGTTTTTGTCTAAATAAATTGCGAGTACAGAAGATTGTGCTTTAATGATTTAGATGAAAACTACCAGAGTGCAAAATCTTATTCCTATCTGTGGGCTGGTTGTACAAATTTGTAAAAGTCCTCCAACTGTCCAGTTTTACTTGTACATCAAAAAAATTAACAGTTACTGTATCAATGGTTTATGTGTCAATTTGATTGGACTGCAATAATGCTTTCTTTCTGACATAGATATAAACTAAAGTTGGGATCCCCCTATCAGAGACCATCTATATATCATGCATAATATTTGATTTTGCTGAGCAAATAGACATCTCTAAAGTTTATGTCATGCTCAGCTAAGTACATATATGAATTAGCATAAGATGGGCCACATTGGACCCCATTAAGTACATATATGAATTAGCATAAGATAGGGCCACATTGGACCCCATTGTACAGCACGAGAGTTGTAAGTAGAATAGAATATCAAATAAAGGAAAAAAAATTCTTAATTAAAGCCCAAGTTAAAGCTCTATTGTCAAATTAATGTTAGGGCCCGCATACCAAGGGCTATCAATGATAATTTTCTGTATATCAATTAAGCCTTCAGCATTGTGGATAACTTTATATAAAGTTAATATACAGATGGAGCTGCTCCTGGCGATAGAATTGCCAATCGCTGCCCCGCCTGTTGGAGCACTCTGACGGCTCCCAGCAGTTCCCCCGCAGCCCTAAACAGCCCCACTCGCTGACCCCACCCCCACAAAGCCACGCCCCACCACGCAAGCATGTGAGATGTTTGTGCATCCCCGTCAGGTGGAGCTCCTGTCCGCCAGCCATCAGGCGATCCTGCAGGCTACAAAGAAATCTACCACAGGTATAATTGCTCCAGATGTATTAAGCCTTAACAAGTTATAAAGTGAAGAGTGATAAAGTACCAGTCAAGATTAGGTCCAATCCAGGTTTCCTAACTGATATGATCAGGGGTGGGCTGATCAAGCAGCAATGTGGCTTTCTGATATAAGTGTTTCCAGGGCAGGAGGTCATTGCTCCTGATGGCGGAATAGGCTGGGGGTGTGGGCTATGGTAGGCACCGCTGGGACATACTGACGAGTATGTACTAAGCTGTCTATTCTGTTTACATGGCATGCTGTTTACCTGCTACAAAATAAATATCACGACTTGATCTTATCCAGTGTAAGTGATTCCTTATCACACCAAGAATAAGTGCATCACATAACTCATGATAAGTCTCACTATGTTCAACTGCTCTATTAAAACAAATAAATAACCCCTAACTGAACATTCCAGTAGGGTCACCATCAAGAGCATTATAGACAGATGTATATGAGAGTTGTCTCATTATCTCATCTCAGTACTCCCGAATCACTATAGTCCCACCCTTATCAGCATGGCAAATAATCAATATATGAGACCAGAGATTTTAAAGCCCTATATTCATAGTCAGACATTTTATTATTACTGGACACCACCTGAGAATTATTTGACCTAATTTGTAATGTCACCACTGAATATGCGTGAAGATCTTATAATGGACAAGTTATTTGGAACAAGAATAAAGGTAGATTTAGGTAATAGTCTTTGTAATTGTGAAGGGATCTATGCTGTGTACCCACAGGTAGTGATTTGGCACTTTGAAAATGTTCATGTAATCTATTCATGTCAACGAATAACTTAAATCTGTGCTTGGGACGATAAATGTGATGACAAGTTCTTTTGCTGGAGCCTCGGGTGCACATCCTTGATCTCATATACCACTTTTACACCAGAATACCGGGTAGGACCCGGGAAATCGAACACGGGAAATTGCCAGGGCATGCCCTGCCTCAGACCCCATTTACTCTGCAATTCAATCCGGGTTATTCCCGGGTAAGGCCCTTTCACACTGAAAACGGATCAGCCCTGTCTTTCCTTGCTGGTGTCATTAAAAATGGACCTTTGGGCTGTTTGAGATGAGGTCACAAGAAAGGGAAAAGGGAGGGGGTGGGTTCTGCTCCCAGCATTGCAGCAAAGATGGCAGACGGAGTAGCTGTGTTGCAGTTTGTGCTGTACTTTTCAGCAATTGAGAGTTTGAAGCAGCTTCTCACCCTGTGCTACTTGCTTCACACTTCAGCACGCCAGTGTGTGCTGCAGCAGATGAGGCTGTAAACACAGTGTGGAGTGTGCTTGTAGCACAGAGCGTGGTAACGCTGCTGCTGCGCTGCTACATGCGCCCTGTGCGGGTCTCCAGCAGATGACATCATCTGCCAGAGCCGCAGAAGCACCAATCAGCTCTTCGCACCCCTCTACCCACCAAATAACCCGGATAATGACCATTTACACCACCCTGAGCCCCGGATAAGCCCCGTGTCCGACCCTGAACATTTGACGGGTCAGATTCCCGGGGAACAGTATCCGTGTTATTTTTTTTTCAGCCCATTTACACCATGCCCTGCCCCGGACTGGAGCGGCAATATCCCGGGTCCAACCTCTGGTGTAAAAGAGGTATTAGAAGTTGCATTCTGGTGCACACCCCTATAGTGGTAGCACAGAAAGGATAAAACATGTAAATAAAGGAACTATCAATAGACATAGTCCTAATATTAGGAAAAAAAAAACAGTTTGTATCCCTATTGCACACTGAATGAGAAATATACATATAATAATCAGATAATACAGAGATCTTGGTTGCATATATCTGCAGATATAGGGTTAAGCCCCCAGGCCGTACGTCAAGGCATCTCTGTCACTGGGGGTCCCTAACACTGGGTATGGGTCTGGGGTGTGGGCCCCCAATATGCCGGCACAGGCTGACTACTCCAGGGCAGCACACAAATGAAAGTTAGTAGGTGTTAAATAAGAAGCACATAAGTGCTATGTAAGGAGGTGAAGGTGTGGTTAAAATAATACATACAATGTGATAGGGAAAAACATAAATGTTAATAAAGTGTTAGGGTGTGTCAACCTGGAGCAGACCAGCCATACCAACAAAGAGGGAATCACACTCCCAAACCCATCCCATGCACAATAACAAATTTATGGGCCTAATAGCCCAGTGTAAGGCCACATGATAATGGCTTACAACATCTGAGAGCCAGCTTACCTGGAGATACCCCTGGCTTCTCCAATGGCACTCAGGTGTCAGCAATCCCTCCTAATGCTGACCCATCTGTGCCTCTCTCAACTGCACAACACTTTTATTGGCAAGCTGCTCAATCAGAGGTCTGTCATTCAGGTGCCAACAGGGAGGGGTAGATCTGGTTAGGAAAAAAAACAGTTTGTATCCCTATTGCACACTGAATGAGAAATATACATATAATAATCAGATAATACAGAGATCTTGGTTGCATATATCTGCAGATATAGGGTTAAGCCCCCAGGCCGTACGTCAAGGCATCTCTGTCACTGGGGGTCCCAAACACTGGGTATGGGTCTGGGGTGTGGGCCCCCAATATGCCGGCACAGGCTGACTACTCCAGGGCAGCACACAAATGAAAGTTAGTAGGTGTTAAATAAGAAGCACATAAGTGCTATGTAAGGAGGTGAAGGTGTGGTTAAAATAATACATACAATGTGATAGGGAAAAACATAAATGTTAATAAAGTGTTAGGGTGTGTCAACCTGGAGCGGACCAGCCATACCAACAAAGAGGGAATCACACTCCCAAACCCATCCCATGCACAATAACAAATTTATGGGCCTAATAGCCCAGTGTAAGGCCACATGATAATGGCTTACAACATCTGAGAGCCAGCTTACCTGGAGATACCCCTGGCTTCTCCAATGGCACTCAGGTGTCAGCATTCCCTCCTAATGCTGACCCATCTGTGCCTCTCTCAACTGCACAACACTTTTATTGGCAAGCTGCTCAATCAGAGGTCTGTCATTCAGGTGCCAACAGGGAGGGGTAAATCTGGTTAGGAAAAAAAACAGTTTGTATCCCTATTTCACACTGAATGAGAAATATACATATAATAATCAGATAATACAGAGATCTTGGTTGCATATATCTGCAGATATAGGGTTAAGCCCCCAGGCCGTACGTCAAGGCATCTCTGTCACTGGGGGTCCCTAACACTGGGTATGGGTCTGGGGTGTGGGCCCCCAATATGCCGGCACAGGCTGACTACTCCAGGGCAGCACACAAATGAAAGTTAGTAGGTGTTAAATAAGAAGCACATAAGTGCTATGTAAGGAGGTGAAGGTGTGGTTAAAATAATACATACAATGTGATAGGGAAAAACATAAATGTTAATAAAGTGTTAGGGTGTGTCAACCTGGAGCAGACCAGCCATACCAACAAAGAGGGAATCACACTCCCAAACCCATCCCATGCACAATAACAAATTTATGGGCCTAATAGCCCAGTGTAAGGCCACATGATAATGGCTTACAACATCTGAGAGCCAGCTTACCTGGAGATACCCCTGGCTTCTCCAATGGCACTCAGGTGTCAGCAATCCCTCCTAATGCTGACCCATCTGTGCCTCTCTCAACTGCACAACACTTTTATTGGCAAGCTGCTCAATCAGAGGTCTGTCATTCAGGTGCCAACAGGGAGGGGTAAATCTGGTTAGGAAAAAAAACAGTTTGTATCCCTATTGCACACTGAATGAGAAATATACATATAATAATCAGTTAATACAGAGATCTTGGTTGCATATATCTGCAGATATAGGGTTAAGCCCCCAGGCCGTACGTCAAGGCATCTCTGTCACTGGGGGTCCCTAACACTGGGTATGGGTCTGGGGTGTGGGCCTCCAATATGCTGGCACAGGCTGACTACTCTAGGGCAGCACACAAATGAAAGTTAGTAGGTGTTAAATAAGAAGCACATAAGTGCTATGTAAGGAGGTGAAGGTGTGGTTAAAATAATACATACAATGTGATAGGGAAAAACATAAATGTTAATAAAGTGTTAGGGTGTGTCAACCTGGAGCAGACCAGCCATACCAACAAAGAGGGAATCACACTCCCAAACCCATCCCATGCACAATAACAAATTTATGGGCCTAATAGCCCAGTGTAAGGCCACATGATAATGGCTTACAACATCTGAGAGCCAGCTTACCTGGAGATACCCCTGGCTTCTCCAATGGCACTCAGGTGTCAGCAATCCCTCCTAATGCTGACCCATCTGTGCCTCTCTCAACTGCACAACACTTTTATTGGCAAGCTGCTCAATCAGAGGTCTGTCATTCAGGTGCCAACAGGGAGGGGTAAATCTGGTTAGGAAAAAAAACAGTTTGTATCCCTATTGCACACTGAATGAGAAATATACATATAATAATCAGATAATACAGAGATCTTGGTTGCATATATCTGCAGATATAGGGTTAAGCCCCCAGGCCGTACGTCAATAAAAGTGTTGTGCAGTTGAGAGAGGCACAGATGGGTCAGCATTAGGAGGGATTGCTGACACCTGAGTGCCATTGGAGAAGCCAGGGGTATCTCCAGGTAAGCTGGCTCTCAGATGTTGTAAGCCATTATCATGTGGCCTTACACTGGGCTATTAGGCCCATAAATTTGTTATTGTGCATGGGATGGGTTTGGGAGTGTGATTCCCTCTTTTTTGGTATGGCTGGTCTGCTCCAGGTTGACACACCCTAACACTTTATTAACATTTATGTTTTTCCCTATCACATTGTATGTATTATTTTAACCACACCTTCACCTCCTTACATAGCACTTATGTGCTTCTTATTTAACACCTACTAACTTTCACTTGTATGCTGCCCTGGAGTAGTCAGTCTGTGCCGGCATATTGGGGGCCCACACCCCAGACCCATACCCAGTGTTAGGGACCCCCAGTGACAGAGATGCCTTGACGTACGGCCTGGGGGCTTAACCCTATATCTGCAGATATATGCAACCAAGATCTCTGTATTATCTGATTATTATATGTATATTTCTCATTCAGTGTGCAATAGGGATACAAACTGTTTTTTTTCCTAACCAGATTTACGCCTCCCTGTTGGCACCTGAATGACAGACCTCTGATTGAGCAGCTTGCCAATAAAAGTGTTGTGCAGTTGAGAGAGGCACAGATGGGTCAGCATTAGGAGGGATTGCTGACACCTGAGTGCCATTGGAGAAGCCAGGGGTATCTCCAGGTAAGCTGGCTCTCAGATGTTGTAAGCCATTATCATGTGGCCTTACACTGGGCTATTAGGCCCATAAATTTGTTATTGTGCATGGGATGGGTTTGGGAGTGTGATTCCCTCTTTGTTGGTATGGCTGGTCTGCTCCAGGTTGACACACCCTAACACTTTATTAACATTTATGTTTTTCCCTATCACATTGTATGTATTATTTTAACCACACCTTCACCTCCTTACATAGCACTTATGTGCTTCTTATTTAACACCTACTAACTTTCATTTGTGTGCTGCCCTGGAGTAGTCAGCCTGTGCCGGCATATTGGGGGCCCACACCCCAGACCCATACCCAGTGTTAGGGACCCCCAGTGACAGAGATGCCTTGACGTACGGCCTGGGGGCTTAACCCTATATCTGCAGATATATGCAACCAAGATCTCTGTATTATCTGATTATTATATGTATATTTCTCATTCAGTGTGCAATAGGGATACAAACTGTTTTTTTTCCTAACCAGATTTACCCCTCCCTGTTGGCACCTGAATGACAGACCTCTGATTGAGCAGCTTGCCAATAAAAGTGTTGTGCAGTTGAGAGAGGCACAGATGGGTCAGCATTAGGAGGGATTGCTGACACCTGAGTGCCATTGGAGAAGCCAGGGGTATCTCCAGGTAAGCTGGCTCTCAGATGTTGTAAGCCATTATCATGTGGCCTTACACTGGGCTATTAGGCCCATAAATTTGTTATTGTGCATGGGATGGGTTTGGGAGTGTGATTCCCTCTTTGTTGGTATGGCTGGTCTGCTCCAGGTTGACACACCCTAACACTTTATTAACATTTATGTTTTTCCCTATCACATTGTATGTATTATTTGGTACTTATGAGTTATCTGGGCGCCCGATTTTTTGATTGTATGCCTTAAGTTAAGGCATACAATCAGATGCGATGCGATATCGCATCGCATCGCATCGCATGCGACCATCGGATGCGATGACCCGATTTTTCCATAGGAATCAATGTTAAAATGGACTGAGTCCATTTTAACACGGAATTCAATGGGAAAAGGGGTCCTTTTCATACCCCTACTATCCAAGTGGGCATGGAGTTGGATATAAACCTGTGGCGAGCGTAGCGAGCCACCGAGCCCGAAGCGTGGCGAGCGAAGCGAGCCCCGCGAGGGGACGGTATTCTGTGTCCCCTCGCGGGGCTCGCTACGCTCGCCACGCTTCGGGCTCGGTGGCTCGCTACGCTCGCCACAGGTTTATATCCAACTCCATGCCCACTTGGATAGTAGGGGTATGAAAAGGACCCCTTTTCCCATTGAATTCCATGTTAAAATGGACTCAGTCCATTTTAACATTGATTCTTATGGAAAAATTGGGTCATCGCATCGCATCGCATCCGATGGTCGCATGCGATGCGATGCGATGTGCCCGATCCGACCCGATTTAGAAATCGGGCGCCCAGTTAACTCACAAGTACCTATTATTTTAACCACACCTTCACCTCCTTACATAGCACTTATGTGCTTCTTATTTAACACCTACTAACTTTCATTTGTGTGCTGCCCTGGAGTAGTCAGCCTGTGCCGGCATATTGGGGGCCCACACCCCAGACCCATACCCAGTGTTAGGGACCCCCAGTGACAGAGATGCCTTGACGTACGGCCTGGGGGCTTAACCCTATATCTGCAGATATATGCAACCAAGATCTCTGTATTATCTGATTATTATATGTATATTTCTCATTCAGTGTGCAATAGGGATACAAACTGTTTTTTTTCCTAACCAGATTTACCCCTCCCTGTTGGCACCTGAATGACAGACCTCTGATTGAGCAGCTTGCCAATAAAAGTGTTGTGCAGTTGAGAGAGGCACAGATGGGTCAGCATTAGGAGGGATTGCTGACACCTGAGTGCCATTGGAGAAGCTAGGGGTATCTCCAGGTAAGCTGGCTCTCAGATGTTGTAAGCCATTATCATGTGGCCTTACACTGGGCTATTAGGCCCATAAATTTGTTATTGTGCATGGGGTGGGTTTGGGAGTGTGATTCCCTCTTTGTTGGTATGGCTGGTCTGCTCCAGGTTGACACACCCTAACACTTTATTAACATTTATGTTTTTCCCTATCACATTGTATGTATTATTTTAACCACACCTTCACCTCCTTACATAGCACTTATGTGCTTCTTATTTAACACCTACTAACTTTCATTTGTGTGCTGCCCTGGAGTAGTCAGCCTGTGCCGGCATATTGGGGGCCCACACCCCAGACCCATACCCAGTGTTAGGGACCCCCAGTGACAGAGATGCCTTGACGTACGGCCTGGGGGCTTAACCCTATATCTGCAGATATATGCAACCAAGATCTCTGTATTATCTGATTATTATATGTATATTTCTCATTCAGTGTGCAATAGGGATACAAACTGTTTTTTTTCCTAACCAGATTTACCCCTCCCTGTTGGCACCTGAATGACAGACCTCTGATTGAGCAGCTTGCCAATAAAAGTGTTGTGTAGTCCTAATATTAGCCATACCCTGTGTAAAAAGGCTATGGTGTATCATAATATCTAATAAAGAACTGAATTTGGGTCAGACTATGATTATGCCTAGATATAGTCATGCATGCAATATCCTTCACTGGGTTGTTAAAATTGATGTAACCAATATGGGTGCCTCTGAACCACAACATTTTCTTAAATGTAAAAATGCTTAAATAGTTTAACATACAAGTATTGATAACAGGTGACTCATTTTCTCATCCATAAAGTGGTAAAAGATGCTATATAATGACATGACACATCATACTGCCATTAGATCAACAACAGACACTAGACAGTGTGATCAGCCAGTGGCTTGTCCCTTTGCACATGCTGGACACAGCCATTGGCGGATCTAGACTTTTCTTCTAGGGGGGGGCGGTTTACTGTTTAATCTTGACCCTCCCCTTTCAGTTCTGACTCCTCCCCTTCCCAGTCCTGGCTCTTCCCCTTCTCAGACCTATCTCCCCCATCATACAAATTCCGCAGCGCTGTACAGAGAATATTATTACCAGTTATTATATAGTGCACACATATTCTGCAGCACTTTACACAGAATACTTGAACATTCACATCAGTCCCTGCCCCAGTGGAGCTTACAATCTATATTCCCTACCACATTCACACACACAGACATTCTAGGGTTAATTTTGTTCCTGAAATCCTTTCTGCTTCTGTCCTCTTCCTGGATTCAGTATTGAATCCCGGCGGTCGGGATCCCGGCGTTCAGAATCCCGACGCCGGAATCCCGACAGCCAAAATGCCGACAAGGGGGAGACGTGGATCGCCCCCCCTTGCGGGCTCGCTGCGCTCGCCACGCAGCGGGCCCAGTGCCTCGCTACGCTCGGCACACTAATTTATTCTCCCTCCAGGGGTGTCGTGGACACCCCAGGAGGGAGAATGTGTCGGCATTTCGGCGGTCGGGATTCCGGCGTCGGGATTCTGAACGCCGGGATCCCGACCGCCGGGATTTTAACTGCATCCCCTCTTCCTGTATACAATGTGTATGTGTACACAGCACACATTGGTTGCACCCACCCAACCCACTATACAATTTTCTTTTATCCCACCTTATGTCGTTCAATACACACACACAGCCACTTCCTGAGTTCCTGGACGTCCTGCTGTAACTTTTATCAGGTGCACTGTGGATTGCAGAGAGACCCGTGACGCTGTAGAGAAGATTAAAGTCTGACTCGCAATGCATAAACAAAGTGTGCTGATTTGATTTACTACTGCAGACTCGCAGAGGCATCTAATGTGACCTGCTGCCTGGCTGGGCGCTGGGAGAGGTAGGAGGGAGGGAGAGCCAGGACATATACGTAACTTCAGAGAGTGATTGTTTACTGTTCTGGCTGACTGAATGTCCTGGGGGGGGGCGACCGCCCTAATCGCCCCCCTCTAAATCTGTCCCTGGACACAGCCTTACTACTCTAAGGTATAGAATTATAGATCGTAGTCCACCAAATTTAAGGGGTGGTGACCAGTAGTGTAACTATTAATTCGCCCCCCCCCCCCGATGAAAATGTTGGCAGCGCCCCCACCCCCGTAGGGTAAACAAACCCGCACCCCCGTCCCCCCTCCGCACGGCCGTTACCTCTGAGTCCTGCTGCATCCGTCTGCGCTGGGTCCCGGCTCTCCCGGCTACTGCTGCTAATGAGAAATGACACTCGGAAAATGGCCTGCTGTATGGGGACAGCCATTTTCCGAGTGTCACTTCTCATTAGCAGCAGTAGCCGGGAGAGCCGGGACCCGGCGCAGACAGAAGCGCCGGCGGCAGGGACAGAAGGCAGTGGAGTAACTCTAGTCCCGCAGCCCCCCCCGGTGCCCATACCCTCTCAGCGCCTCCCCGCCACTGCAGGGGCTGCAGGACTATAGTTACACCACTGGCGGTGACAGATCTGGTTATGGTATATTAGATCTACAACATCTAGGTCTACAGTCATATGGTCGACCACTAATGGTCGACAGTCAAAAGGTCGACATGGTCAAACGGCAACTGATTGGTTGCTATGGGCAACATCCCATCTTCAATAGAACTCCCATCTTAGTAAATTTACCTCTAAAACTCCACTGATCCCCCCCCCCCCACTAATATTGAAACATGCAATACTCCTATTCTGAAAAAATATATATTATTTCTAAATCAAATTCTCTTACATATTACTCTGAAATCTCTTCAATCCCGTGCTTCACTAAAATTCCTTAAAGTCTTGCCTACACTTACCAGAAAATACTTTTTCCTCCTCACATAACTAATTGTACCCTGTTCAATCTGTCTTTTATTTCCAACACTCCATATAGAGTGCTTTGACTAAAGTGCTTAATGGTTTGATTACTGTTATACCTAAATGTCATTACTCAATACTATTTAAAATTGTGTTGTATATTTATTTTCTGTGGCTTTCTTAGCATTACAGGCCTGGCTTATTATGCCACAGCTTTGATTGCAAAGTAGCCGCACCAGGTGTCCTGATACTCTAGTTGCTTCTGTAACAAATGTAACCATTGTGCTCTGCAAACCTATATATGCCTTGTGGAGATCTACACACATTTCCAAATTAATGTGCACCTTAATTTCAGATCTGTTTTTGCATTATAGAATGGTTATTTTGATCGTTAAATTTGTCATTGTAGTTGATTTTATGCATTTAAAAAATATTTTTGTTATACTGTAGCTGTGGTAATGTTAATTTGTATCTTAGGTAGAAGAGAAATGTATATTAAAAGACTAGTGTTGCCATTAACCAAGTATTGCACTGATAGACTGATTGCTGAGAAGGAATGAAGATGATGATGAGGAGGAGGAATGTGGAGAGGAAGAATAGGAAGGAGGTAAGCAGCACCTCAGTTGCCTGGGGTGAGACAGGGGCAAGGTAATTAATGTTGGTGGCAAGGAGAAGGAGATAAATGAGGAGGGAGAATAATCATGATGATGATAATGAGGCGGAGAATGTTCATGACGATGACAAGGAGGAATGATGATGATAAGGAGGAATAATGTGGAGGGGCGTTACTGTGGCATAACGTGTATAAAGGGCACAACTGTATAAAGAGCACTACTACTGTAATTCCCTTTCTGGCACAGCAAACCAAAATGTCTAAAATGGTATATTACAGTACCTTATTGCAAATTTGATAACATTCTTTACTTTTTATGTTTAAAGTTCTTATATAATACTGTGATGCTGAATATCACACCAGACATTTATATATATTCTGCTGATTGTTTTCCTCATTAATTGATATGTTTTAGGCATAAGTGCACATATCGTTTTGCATAGGAACAACAATTAAAGGAACAGAAACTGTACATTCTAAAGGTTCATAATTTATGGGCTTGATATATCGGTCCATCAGGGGGGATCCCGGTGGTCAGTATCCCGACGTCGGAATCCCGACTGACAGTGCTCCACTCGCCACAGGTTCTATTCTCCCTCTATGGGGGTCGTGGACACTCACAAGGGAGATTAGCCCCTCTCAGTCAGGATCCCCCCTGTTGGAGCACCAGCAGTCGGGATTCCGACATTGGGATACTGACCATCGGGATCCTCCCTGTTGGGCATTCATCCGGCACCCACAGCTTATATACCACAGCAATAACATTGTGCAAAAATTAAGGGGCAGATTTATTAAGCTTGGAGAAGAGATAAACTGGAGATAAAGCGGAGAAAAGGTAAAAGGAGATAAAGCACCGCCAATCAGCTGTGTTTGAAAAAGACAGTTGGGAGCTGATTGGCTGGTGCTTTATCTCCTTTTACCTTTTCTCCGCTTTATCTCCAGTTTATCTCTTCTCCAAGCTTAATAAATCTGCCCCTCAATCTGATATACAGTCACATTATACTGCATGCTAAAAATTGCTGGTTATAACATTTTAGTATGAACAATACTTTTGCTGTACCTGTGTATTTTGACATTTCCTTTGGTAATAGATGTAACACATGTACCAATGGAGATTTGCATTGCCCTGTAGATACAGTACAATGTTTGTACAACAAAACTATTTTAAGATTTCTAAACTTTTTCAAATTTGTACGTATTGGACATAATGGAAATAAAAGACGTTATATAAGCAGTATTTTTATTTTTAGAAATAAGTACAGACAATAAAAAATGAATTGTGTAATTCCAAACTTATTTTGTATTTTGTTTTGTAAGTTAAATAATTGTATACATGATTGGTTAACTGGTGGTTAAACCATTTGGAAATCCGGTGTGGTATGCCGGTCCTATAGTCGGGATTACAACGGTCACTATACCAACATCGAAATCCTGAGTGCCATTAATCAGACAAGGGGGCGATTGCAACAAAGCCGTTGCGGACTTGCTGTGCCTGCAACACTATGGCTCCCCACCCCCACGAGGGAGAATAGCCCCTGTCAGTCGAGATCCTGATTGTCGGGTAATTTACACTCAAGTTTCTGATGTTGGACCGACCGTCGGAATCCTGACTGTCGCTCCATCATCCGGCACCTTCCAAACTCATGTCATTTCCTTACCAGTTTAAAGCTTGAACTCAAGAAACATTTAAATTTGTTAATATGTTAAACATTTTCATACACTGCAGCCTAATTAGCATATTTGCAGTGCATGACAATGCATTGTTCTAAAACTTCTACTACATATATTCCGGATGACATGTTTAAAAGCAATTTATAGGTGGTCATCAATCATAAACAGTATATACATAGAAATTATGGTAAATAAATAATTTAATAAAATAGAATACCTGAGCAGTGTAAACACAAGGCATGTGCCTCTTTAATATTAAATACATAAATGAACACAAGAATGGAATTTCTGCTTATTATATTGAAAGAACAAACATACAGTACAATGAATTTGTTTCACAGCCTTCAAACAAAGGTGAATTATCAGACAGGTATTATCCTGTATACCCTAGAGTATCTTTGGACCATGAATACTGCAGCATCATTAAAGTGCCTTAATCAGTGAAATGTAATTGCAGGTAGCTGCCCATGAGTCACTGTGTAGTGTATCGCTCTGGGATACCTGCAATTAGCACCATCATTTTCTTGGCAAACATAAAAAAACAGGAAACCAGTAAATGTAAAAAATAAAATGTATACATTTTACATTGACAATCTGTACAGGGACAATAATAAAAAGGCATTATTAATGGTATGGTACGGTACAGCATTTACTTAAAATTTAAAAAGAACATTTAATTACGATGTGAACAGAGTTTAAGAGAAAAACAACACATTCATAGCTTCAAAACTCCTGTACGATAGAATTCACAGACACAACACGCCAAGAAATGCTCAAAATGTTATGCTTTTAATGAATAGTTAATGTAAAAGTATGGTTACAATACAAACAAACTTTATATAACTATTATGAATGTGATGTATCCATATTGCATCCCTTTATTACAAGATTTCATGAATACATATACAGAATCCTAATTATGAATTTGAGATATGGGACATGTTTAACATAAATATCTTACTATTAACAGATGCAATGTACATTTTACTAATAACTATAAGAGCATTGTTAAAAAATCAATTTGCTAATTATTTAACTAGAATTAAAAAAAAATCATAATAAACAAATTAGTTAGTTCACCTGTTATGGCAATATTTCATTTAGGAACTGTTTGATCTGGTAATTTTCTGAATCTCTGAAATCAGGATCATCATCATCAACAACTTGATGATGACACTTGCAAAAAGCAGCAATCAAAGAAAAAAAATGTGTGATTTGTTTTTTTTATGTCAACCACTGTGGCAGACTGTAATACAAATCGTGGTAATTATCATTTCTCCTTGGTTTATTTATTTTACTGTCCACAGAGTAAATATCACTACCATAGCAACCACAATCAAAAAATGGTGATGTAGTTTGCATCAAGAAAGTTTGGAACACAATTTTTATATCTGTCAGCTGTGCATCATAAGAGATCTCCTCTTCTCCAACTTTTGCTTATGACATGCTGTCAGTGGTGTCACTGGGGTCAGTGACACCCAGTGCATTAATAAGTCACTCAACAGGGTTTACTTACAAAGATGGTAGCTCTATTTGAGATGGGATATGGGATATGCGCAACCAATCAGAATATAGCAACATCCCATCTTAGTAAATAAGGCCCTACGAATGCCAAAGGTACATGCGAACAAAGAGATGCTTCATGAGAAGGGTGCGTGAGTAGATGGCTAAATCCCATTTTCTTCACTCTGGGGGGCATAGCCAGGGACGAGGTAAGGCTTCTCAGCACCCTAGTCAAAAGTTCAACCTACTGCCCCCCCCTGCCGCCATGCTGCCACCAATACCCACATACCAACCCACATTCCGGAATGGCAGGGAGGCTACTAAATATAAGCTGGTCCTCCCAGCACCCCAGGAAGGTGAGCAAGTCCCCTGCTTGCTGGAATTATGCATCAAGGGAAAGTATGGAGGTGAGGTCATAGAAGTTCCACTGCAGCCACCTGCATTAAGTACAACAAGGATCCTCATAGACATCCTTGATTTTCTGATAGGCAGACTTGGTGGCACCCCCAAGATCCCGGCACCCTAGGCAGCTGCCTAAAGCTGCCTAATGGTAGAGCCGGCCCTGGGCATACCCGTCATTCCTAGAGAATCTGGGTTTCCCTCGCAGACTCATCTGCCTGCACTTTGGCTCCTACTCCATAACAGGAATTGTGTTGCATTTAATGTCACAGTGCATCACCCAGCTCCCTGTCTATGGGTGAGATGTAATATGGTGCGATTTTTTAGACACCTAAAAAATGTCACATTTGCAATTTTCAGACGAAAATCGCAAATCCAATAGGGTGCTTTTTTTAGACAAAGTCGGAATTTGTATGCGATTTAGTGCGATTTTTAGTAACGAAAATGTGCGATTTTTAGAAATGAAAATGTGCAATTTTAAGACATGTTCGGTTTTGTTGTAATAATTGTATGCAATTTTTTATACAAGGAAGTGTGAAGTATTTAGTAAAATAAAAAAAAACAACAACAACAACTTGGGGTACTCCCTGCTAAAAGGCAAACCAGCCATGGTGCTTATGGTATGGCCGGGGGACCTTGTATAAAAAAAAATTTCCTCCAGCTGTGGCATGACACAACTGGCTGCTGAAGCCTGGTGCTTGTTCCAAAATGCAGGGGACCCCCTGTTGTTTTTTCCCTGGTATTTTTGGAACCAGGACCGGTCCAAGAGTCTGGTGCTGGTTTTTTAAATACGAGGGATCCCTACACATTTTCTCCCTCATATTTTTTGGAAACCAGGAGCAGCTTAATGAGTCCGGGGCTGGTTTGCCTCAGGAGGGGGGACCCCGCGCTGTTTATTTATTTTTTAACACATTTTAACACACAGCCTGAAAAAATCTATTTTTTAAGCAATTTTTGGTAATGTTTAGACAAACCTGATTTGCGAATTCTATTCTTTATAATGGGAAAACATCTGGATTGGAATTGTAATACGCAATAAAGGGCGATTTTTGAAAGTTGCGAATTAATTCACAATATGCACCCTACATGTGCAATTTTCATAAAACGTGTCAATTTGCCCATTTTTTACACAAAAATTGCACATGTCCAAAAATCGCACCCTACTACATTTCACCCTATGCATTCAGGTGTCACATAGGGCAGTATTCAATGAGAAAAGTTCTCCGTGTTTTGTGGAGAATTTGTGCTTTGTTCGCCTTGGACGGAGCATTTTGCTCTCCAAAAGCGAGCAACCCTATTCAATGTGAAATATTCTCCGTCTTTCTAAGTGATTTTCTCCGTGTCTCTCCGTGTAGCAATTCTCCATCTTTTGATGGGGAGCTGGAATGTGAACTTTTAAACTAAAAGGTTTTTTTTTAATTTTGGTGTCAAAAAATCAGTTTTTTTTTTCTGTGAAGGGGAATGTTATTTTTATTCATGTGCTTATAGCACATGAATATATATTTAATTTAAAAAAAAATATTTTTTTTAATTTTTTTTTTACACAGTGCAGCCAGCAGGGGGCCGGAGCGCTCGAGCCGCTCATTACATATTCATATATTCACTGCACCCGATCATTAATATGCACGATCGGGTGCAGTGAATACTGGGTCCCCTGCTGGCTATAGGGGGGGGGGCAGCCTGTGCTGCCTGGGTCCCGGAGAGCCCCCCTCCCCACCACATTCCTCTGGAGCAGCCAGGGAGACTATAATCTCTCTGGCTGCTTCCTTCCCCCGGCTCCCTGCCATCTCCCTGCCGCGGACGCTCGTCCGCTGCAGTGGTTAAGACTCGCCGCGAGTGGCGGCGAGTCTTCAATACATTGAATAGTGGGAGCAGGAGGCTCTGGAACATGGAGAGTGCATGGAGAGTGAAATAAAACGCTCTCCATGCACGGAGAACTTTTTCATTGAATACTGCCCATAGTGTCACTCGGTGGGAAACACCTTGTGTCACCTCTGAGAGATGTCCAGTATAACTGAAATACATATAGGACAAAGTATGCTTAAAAGAGGTACAGTACATAAGTTGTGTAGGACGGTGATCTCATTGCAGAATGTAATTCTGCTCCATTCACTTCACCTAGGCTGGAAACCCCCTAGCTGGAATAATGCCATATGAAAATATAAGATAATCAAAAACTCATGTATACAGTGGGACACAGAAGTTCATAGATAAAATGCATACTTGAAAAAGGTTAATGCTCTCAAAAATTCTCATTACACTGATCCGGAGGAGAAGAAAAATATCTCATTACAATCTAGAATTGATACCTGTATAGTTATGTACTTATGTATCTTGATTAACAGTACTCTCTCTATGTGACACTGACAACTGTAATCACACAGGTGTGGAAAAGTATATCAGTGTACCCCATAGCCTGAAGATGCAGTTCCTGCTTCCTAATGACCATGGCTGTGTCTCCAGAGTACAGACCCTGACTTGTATGTGGTAGAATGAGTTTTTACGGTTCCGGTGAATGTGATTGATGCCTCAGCTACAGTATAACATCACTGCACAAGCATCAAGTTTATCTAGGTTTAATTATATATTTAAACTTTTGAATATAGATTGTGAATGTTATCACTGGTGACCATTAAATATGTCAATGTATATTCATTATTTATATCCAGAAATATTTGAAAGTTGTTTGGTAATAATAATTATTATTTATTAACAGTTTCTTATATAGCGCATACATATTCCGCAGCGCTGTACAGAGAATATTTGAACATTTACATCAGTCCCTGCCCCAGTGGAGCTTACAATCTAGTTTTCCCTACCACATGTACACGCACACACAGACATTCTAGGGTTAATTTTGTTGGAAGCCAATTAACCTACCTGTATATTTTTGGATTGTGGGAGGAAACCGGAGTACCCAGAGTAAACCCACGCAAGCATGGGGAGAATATACAAACTCTGCACTGTTAGGGCCATGACCTCAGCGCTGTGAGACAGTAATGCTAACCATTACACCGTCCATGCTGCCCACAATTATCACTTTATCTATATTACAGTAGTAGTTAGGCATGTGCAATATGCATAATAGAAAACAAATATTATAAAGTTCATGGTACACATATTTTAGAAACACAAATGATTGTTTTTAGTTATTATATGATGGGCAGTAAAGCCTTGCAGCAGGCAAGGGTTACTTACAGAACGATAGAAATATGGGTGACTAGCTTAGGGATTATTAATTCTCTAGAGGTGAAAACAAACATGCAGTAAGTGCCATAGAAAGACCATAGCAGGGAATTTAGCCTTCGGAATAATTGCCTTGATGATCCCTGTGCCCTTGATAGGACACTTGTGTCTAAAGCCTTAAATCCTCCAGAGGTCCAATGTGTTAATACTGATGAAATCATCTGAGCAAAACAAAGATCTATCTTTACCATAAACAAATGATTAATATAAAATACAGCCACAAAATATATCTATCTATCTCTCCTATCGCACCCTTCTGGATTAAGATATTGATTAGAGTGCCCGCTCTTCAAAGTGAGAATATTTATAGATAAATACATAAAGAATTAGCATGATTATACAGAGAAGACAAAGGGTATTTGATGACACCTGGTGTGAGTAAATATCTTATGCATGCACCAAAGGAGTGTGTCACTCAATAGAGGGTGTGAGCTCACATGAGGGGCTTTAATTATGGAAAGAGGTGTGACCTCATGGACTAAACCCTATTTTTGTCCCTTATTCAGGGGATTGGAAGAGAATGTGGCCATGTGGACAGGTGGATGGTTCAGTAAAAAGGTGAAGAAAGAGAACGGCATGAAGTATTATAGTGCTAAAAGAGAGATACAAGAGGTTGAGGGAGGTGTGGCCTGAAGTGATAAGATATCATAGTAGATGCTCCAAGCCCCCCAGAAACACAAGTAGGTCTTTCACATCTCCCCTGAGCGCCCTGCACCACCGCTCCACCACTCAGAATAAGTGGGTGAGCAGAGGGGATATGACGATGAGATTTGTGTTGAATCTGTATAGTGGGTGTGGGAAGGTTGAGCCGACCTGTGTGCTGCCCTCCATGTGCCAACTGGGCTGCCCCCTCCTGGAGTAGGGGACAGCCAAATTAGTAAGTATGCTTTAGACCCATGTGGACCCTAATCTGGCAATGTCTCAAATATTCCTGCCTAAACCATGTCACACCAGGGGTCTGAGTCGACAAGACAGAGACCTCTGGTGGGGACCTGGACCGGTACCTGAACCGGGGAGGTTGGAGAGGACCCTTGCGCATGGAATGCGCGACAGTGCACCCGGAGCCAATGAGTAGTCAGGAGTAAAATACAACCGAGTTTATTAGCAGATGGTTGTAATATGACAGGCAGTAAAGTATGCAGGCATAATGGTACAGTCTATGCAGATAGCAATACTTTACAGATGACTGATGGAATGTATCGATGGTGGAACATCGGATCCGGAGTATCGGATGTGGAGACTGTGGGTCCGGAATGACGGACGGAAGCTTGGAATGCTGGAGATCCGGAATATCGGATTTACAGGCGATGATGGAACATCGATGGTTGGTGATGCTGGAGCATCGGAAGGACCAGAGTCCCGGAGCTAGGCTTGGTCGCTGGGCTGAAGAGGCAGGATCACAGGCGATGGAATAACCTGGACTTCACAGGAGATGGAACAACCTGGAACACACTGCAGCATAGGAGACAACACCAGCAGGAAATACACTTGCACGGAGACAAGGACAGCTGACCATACACAGGAGACAACTGAAGCACTAGCAAAGGTTCTGAGAGCTCCCAGCATACTTATACCCACTGAGTGGCCAGGATTGGCCGGGCAGGTATGACTGGGAGATCAGAACCCTCAGGATTGGACAGAGCAAACATGTGACTGGGAAGAACATGGCAGCCCCCATGTCTGCTATGGCGGGAAAGTGTGTTTGTGCACACCATGCTGGATACTGGGAGCAATGGCGGCGGACAGGTGGATTGCCGTGCACTGGGGACTGTCACTGGGAGACAGGAGAGCGGTGCGCCGCGCAGCCGCGGACTCAGCAGCGCTGAGAAGACTGGAGGATGGCAGCGGTGATGGCGCACGGCAGACAGAACGCCGGCAGGGATGACGTCTGCACCGCAAGCTGAACCTGCGGAGGCACTTAGCCGGTAAGAAAGTCTGTTTGACAGCTCGGATCGTGACAAACCAGGCCCATACACTATTGTCAAATGCAACGCATAGGCCAAATTGGTTATTTATTGAAGTACTATTTTTTCAAGCAATATATGCACAGTGCATAAGGCCTACAATGTACAGGTGCATATAATATGTTGGAGAGACAATCATTATGAAGTACTTTTTGACAAGTGTTTCCAATTATAACATGCAGACATCTTGAAAAAAACAGACACAAAGAAATTAATTAAAACAACTGTCCTATCCAATGTACTATGTATTATGATCTCTATATATGCTATAATGTAAGTGATAAAGTGTAAGGTTAGATACCATTTATTGCTTAAATAGACTTTACTTTTTGTTTTTCTTTATTAACTGTTTGATACCAGTAAAATGACATTATTAAATGGCAATGTCCCATCTTGCACTTGCTACAATAACACCACTGTCTACTATTTTTGGTGAGACTGAAAGGAAACTGCATGAGCTGGGAGATACATACTCCGGACAATCTCTGTCACAACAAGGTGTGGAGACAGAATTTAAACGCTGCTCTGTGTCAATATCTGTTAAATGTAAGCATTCACTGCAACAGATGCCTTGCCTGCTGGATGACAGATGATAACAAGTAGATGGAGTTTTTAGTGAATGTGTTACTGTGTTTTCTCTCCAGAGGAAACATGATAATTGCAGAAAAAATTAGGAAAGGGTGACTCTGGAACAAGGATAAAAAGCCAGTCACATAATGTGAATGCTGTTAAAGTGTGTGTATCCATCAGTCCAGCTGACATGCTTCTGATATTAGCTAATGTTTAAATGTTGTTCTAAGGAAACTGTGGAACTTTGCAGTACTAGTTACATGGGTAAAAGTCACTGTCATTAAAGGTTCATGACAAATTGGACTGACTTTCTAGAACCAGACATTCTGTATTGCAGTGCCAGGTGACGGACAAATAGGCCCACAGCCAAATTCTCTTCTTGAATAATATATTTACTTTTAGAAACACCAAGTCCCATTCAATTAGTGTTCCAATTATGAGTTCTGACATTGACAGCTGCAAGGTTCCTCTGTAATATCAAATTCTTCTGCCATTCTAAGAAGTTTGTCACAGTTACACAAACATAGTCTAAGTGGGCCATGATTGGACTTGTTATGTGTGTATCATTATTTTGAAGAGGTCCCCAATATGCATTAACTCCATTCACATATAGCCAGTTCTTGGCCATTGTTGGGATATACAAGTGGCTAATTACAAACAGTCCCAAAACGGAAAAAATAAATAAAACCTGGTAACTTTTGCACTATAGGGTGACTGCAGCTGATTTAGAGATGTGTGTAATGCAAATGTTTACGGTGTTGCTTTAATAACGACCAACTGCACATGCATCACACCTTAGTAATGTCACTCATAGTTATTGATAGTTAGACACCATTTGGAGGGGGCTATAGAGACTGGGAGTAAACACACAGGCATGTTACAGCTTTTGGGGACCTGTCTCCACCTACAACTGTGATCACATATGTGCAAAACATGGCGCCAATGTCTCCATTCCTGCAATCATCCTTCTTGACCAAATTCATATGGGGCTTACACATGATCTTTTTGGTTCAAATTGCACAGTGTACTTGCCTTGTGATGTCAAAGAGCACTCCCACTTAGTCAATATCGCAAGGCAGAGTAGTATATGCATGCAGGTTATTTTGAAAAAAATCGCATGCACGTAATTTTGGACTATTGTAGTGTCAAAATTGGATGTAGTTCAAATCGGATGTGGTTCAAATTGCACGGCATGTCCAAGTCAAAAATCGCATAGCACACATTGGCCCTTATTCTGATCGGTGCGGATATTCCCGAATTCTTTCGGTGCGGGCCGCACGCATCGCTGTACGGCAGCGTGCGGCCATCGTCCGTAGAAACGCCCACGTGTCCTCCGCATTCGGACGGACTCACTCTGTAAGAACAGGGCGTGTGTACGGACGACATATAAACCATGCGTGTGCGGGGGAAACACTCCGATTCGGCACGGTCTGACCGCGTATGCACGGCCTTCCCGCGTCAGAACGGACGCGAACCGGCCACTACGCACAGATGCGGTGTACTTCCGCATACAACAAGCCTACTGTTATCAGAGTTCCCACATAGATCACATGACACACTTATGCAATTAGCAAACCACTTTGAGAACAGATTGTTGCTCCTGGTCATCTGTTATTTAGCTAATTGAGCCTTAAACACTTACAAGCACTATACATTAACCCTAACATTCCCTATGGGGATAAAAATGTTATCTACCCTTTTGCTGTGTACATATCTAAACATCCACATGTTTGTGTGTTAAAAGCTTTTTATACTCTTAATGTTAAAGACTAAAATAACACACAGACAACTTCTTAAACAAGTGCAAACTTTTATTCAAAATTTTACATTTTTAACTTAAAAAAAAAAAAAAGACCCCTATCACTGGTCCAGCAGCAGGACACAGAGGTCCTCCACATGGGCCGTCATCCGCCTCAGGTCCTCTCTCAACCTCATGAGAGCCCCTCTCACTCCCTGTGGTGGCTCCTGGTAATCTGTGTGCATAAGAAAGGGGGTACAACATTAATTATGCTACTCACGTACACCTTGTACAGTCAATCCTAAGTACCTACACCACAGGTCTTCAACCTGTGGCCCTCCAGATGTTGTGGAACTACATGTCCCAGCATGCCCTGCGGTTTTTTGCCATGCTCTTATAGTAACAAATGTGGCAATGCATGTTGGAACATGTAGTTTCACAACATCTGGAGGGCCAAAGGTTGAAGACCCATGACCTACACCATGCAAAATCATACATACCAAAAAAACCTTATCCACTCTTGTATGTTATGTCCTCAAATATATGATCATGATGCTGCCACCACACCCACACACTTGTGTGACATATACATTTCACAATCTATATATCAAAAACACAACCACACTTGAGGATCACTCACACTTGTCCTGGCCAAAGACTCCTCACTCAACTCAAAACATACACCCACTACAACATGCCACATTGACCCATACATATATACCTGCATGTTACTGCTTAATAGCTAAACTGCATGATAGCTAGATAGATAGATAGATAGAATACATAGAATAGATAGAATAGATAGAATAGATAGAATAGATACCACAGGAAAATGCTCGGCTACTTCCTCTGCCCATTACTTCATGATTCCTTGTCAAATTTGACACATAGGTGAAAGGGCAGAACTAATCCGCTTCCATCCAACTATCAATTTCGAAGCTCAATCCATCATACATAATACCTTACAAAAATACATGACAACAACACGGGCACACTGGCTAGAGGGGGGCCATGCAAACTGCCCACATGGGACTCCAGTATAAATCAGGCCTGGCCATATTCCATTGAAGTGTTTTTGTTGCTTCTATACAAAGAGCATCCATAAATTAACACTCATCACCTACATGAGCATCCAGATTGCACGTTAGCAGCATGGGCCTCTAAGACCAAAGTGTGTCTGTTGTTTTCCATTTTTTGGGACTACTCTTTACTATATTATAGGCAAATTGAATCAGCTGTGCAACATAACAACCTGTACCTAACTCACTAATGAAGCATTATGTCTACTTACCCCTGGCAGGCAGCTCGACCAGGTCGTCCTCCTCCACATTGGGAGGTGGTGGAACATCCTCCAGGGGTAGGGGCACCTCCTCCTCCTCCACTTCCACCTCCTGCCCGACCTCCTGTGCCTCCTCTGTATCCTCCTCTGTCACATAGCTCTGCTCCTGTGACTCCTCGTCAATGGCCCACGCTTGTCTGGGCTCCTCAATGGCCATCTCCTCATTGGTCACCTCCTCTGTGGCCTCCTCATTGGCCACCTCCTCTGTGGCCTCCTCATTGGCCACCTCCTCTGTGGCCTCCGCACTGGCCACCTCCTCTGTGGCCTCCTGACGGGCCTGTCTTGCTCTCTCCCGTGCTGTGGGTTAAACATACAAAATGTGTGAGTGTCATTTCACATTGAAATAACTCTAACAAGTACATCTCATAACCACAATATATATGTGTTATATATCACACATATAGTATATGGCTTTTCTATGTCATAAACTCCCAATTGACCTCATGTAATATTAATATTAAATAATGTTAAAATGCAAACACTCAATGGGCTAGATGCACTAGCCTTCAAAAGTGATACAATGTAGAGTGATAAACAAGCAGCCAATCACATCCTTCCTGTCATGTCACAGACTGTAGTTGTAAAAGGCCAGGTAGGAGCTGATTGGCTGCCTGTTTGTTCATCTCCATTTTAAAAATTGTGAAGCAGACCAAATCCTGGCCTCTGTCAATTATATGTATTTGCACAAAATACTTACAGCGTTGCAGACGCCGCCTCAGAGCCTGCAGACGCTCCGGCTCCCGCCTCCGCAGGTCGGACCATCGCCTCTCCAGTTGGGCGATGGTCCTCCGCACATGAGTGCGGGCGAATATGCGGCGCCGGGCCGCAACATATGCCCGGCGCTTGTCCCTGTTAGTTATAAAGGGGCCTGCCTGCCCCAGTCTCCGCTCCATCACTCCCACCAGCGCCAGTAGCTCCGCAGTGGAGAAGGGTTCTGCACGCTGGTAGGAAGCCATTTTAGGAGTGGCACTAATCAAACTATCATGTGCTGTCATTGGTTGTTTCGAGTGATATTTGGTATTAACTTTATTGTTCATTTTTACACTAACAGCGTGTATGCGCCCGAACATCCGGCTAACCCATTGCATCGCACCCCCATCCTAAACACACAGTCTAAACTAAGATGTAAACACATTATATATAATCTATAACATTCACCAAACATGGATATAAGCACCAGGTGAAATAGTCTGCTTCACTAGACACTAACACCTAACTCAACAAGGTAGTAAACAGGTATTTTATAATGAAAGCTATGCAACAGAAACATAGCAGATAGTGGCAGACCTTTTCCAAAAATTTGCCCATGCTGCCATGTGTACACTTACCTTCTACTGGCCCCTAATACAGAGGTGGAATGAAAAGTAGCTAGCATACAGCCTGAATTTGGAGTGCTTTCACATGTGATTTGGATGCTAGCACTGATTACTTGTGGCTAAGTGGTGGACTGGATTGACATATGGAATGGGTAGTGTCAGTTGTACTACATAGCAAACACACAGTACAGAAGTACATTCAAATATACATGTCATGTCTGACCTCAGTTGTATTTGGTCATTGGTGTTGGAATCTGCATTTAGCAAATAAATCACACTTACTGAGTTTGCCAGGTTTTTTGGGAATATTTTTCCACACCAAGGGGCGGCCCGTATGCGCCGCACGGTTGACGCTGGCGTACGGGACGCGGCCGTACGGAACGCAGCTTGCAGCTGATTAACGCCAATTACAGAAATAGTATTTAAAGTGGTCCTAGAAAGGCAAACACTTGTTGCAAACATGCCAGGCTCAGACTCAGAGGAAGAGCAGGTGGTGCAGAATCTGTTGGCCCGCATGGAGGCCAACACCACCTATGTACCCCTCAACCCAGAGGACCGAGCTGGCCCATCAACAGCAGGCCAATCAGCAGCTGAGCCATCCTCGGCAGAATCATTGGGAACACAGCAGGTGGCTTCCCAACAGAGTAGCCAGCCCAGCACTTCAGGTACAGCAACCGGTGGCCGTGGCCGTGGCAGTGGCAGTGCCCATGCCCGTGGCCGCAGTGGGGCAACACGGGAACCCACAACACGAAACATGGCATATGAACCGCGGGAGCTTGACATCCTGGTGACCCGGGCACGTGATTTAATTGAGTGTCCAGCGGTGAAGTTGACACACACAAGGAGATGGAAGATCTGGGAGGAGATAACGGCGGAGATTAATGCAGTGGCTCAACAAGTTCGTCAGACGGAGCACGTTAAGAAGAGGCAAGTACATGTGTGTAAAATTTGAGTAGGACAAGTCCAGTAATGTTTACATTCAATATTAGATGGAGTTGGGCAATGGGTGTTCACGTTGCTTGGACGCACAGACATGTTGGCCATGACATTGAATTGATAGTTATTGGAGGGTGACTGTTTTTGTATCTTCTAAGGATTGGTTTGAAAAAACAATATAGTAAGTGTGGTGTCAGTAGGCACATTTTGTATTATGTTTCAGATTGCAATGGGTGCTACAGCAAACATGAGGAGTTACATGTATTAATATGTACACTTTGATTGCAGGTGGCACGACTTCAAAGGCAACCTCAAGAAGAAATTGACCGAGCGGTGGCAACACAGCCAGACCTCTGGGGCTGGCCCCATGCCTGGCAAGCTGCAGCTCACCCCCCTGGAAGAGATGGCCCAGTGCTGTATAGCAGTGGAGGAGGTCCGGGGGGTGAGCACTATAGACAGCGAGTCCCCAGCGGAAGTGATGGCTTCTACTCTAGAAGGTAATTATTTGCCAGGCCATAAATAGATGTTTAACATTTTGCATGGAATGTGTGGTAATTTTAATTTTCTTGTTCAACAGCATCGCCACCGCTTGGTCAAGATTCTCTTGAGGAGGTTGTGGAGTCTGTGCCACCTGGCCCCAGTAGCAGGCCCGTGCAGCAGCCGCCGGGATTGTCTGCGGCGGAATTGTCCATGTGGGGCCGTGTGCTGGATAGTATTGTGCAGCAGGGAGAGTCGGCATTCGAGCGGGTGCGTAGGGCCGAGGAGGTGCTGCAGGGTTTGACCACCAGCCAGCAGAGTATTGCTGAGAGCCTGCAGGCTATGAGTGCCAGCCAGCAAGCTATGGCTGGCAGCCACCAAGCTATTGCTGGTAGCCTGCAGGTGCTGGCTGATCAAGCCCTGCGGCAAAAC
Source organism: Crinia signifera (assembly GCF_055691185.1). Lineage (NCBI taxonomy): Eukaryota > Metazoa > Chordata > Amphibia > Anura > Myobatrachidae > Crinia > Crinia signifera. The sequence continues at coordinate 284,797,680 of NC_139217.1, forward strand.
GACCTCCTCCTCCGCCATAATGAACTTATGGTGGAGCTAGTTAACAGCAATAGGGCCCTAATGTCACCCGCTTCGGGTGCATTACCATCCTCATCACTCCCTGCTGCCAGAGGGGGAAGAAGATCCACCCCCTCCCCAGCACGTGCTCCACATGAGCCACCATCGGACTCTGGCCGTGGACGAGGCCGAAGAGCTGCTGCACGTGGCAAGGAGCCTGCCAGGGGCAAACGTGCTCGCAAATGAACTTGTGTCCCCATTAATCTCCTCCGTTATGTCTTCCCAAATCTTCCATTGAGCTGTGTGTGTCAGCATCCTGTGTCCAAATCCGTGCCCAGGGTCACCACTTTTGCCCGCGGTTCAAATGTCATGTTTGGTTCCTCTGTTGCCCTGTTTCAGTGTGCTGTACTTGAAGTGTTGGTGCTGTACTTTTGTTGTGAAGCCACCTGATGTGTTCCCAATGATTCTGCTGTGGCTATTTATTCTTTATTATTTTATTTGGTCCTGGTATGGTACCATTTTTTTTGTGATGTATTTTCATTTTTTGCCTAAGTTTGTTTAATAAATGTTATTTTGGCCCCACAAATGTCTGTATTAATTTAGACATGCAGAAGTGGCATGTGTATTAGTATTAATATTATTAAGTTGTGTGCATTATTTGCAATGTTAAAGTGTGTGACAAGTGCAGCATGTAATGTTCCCTTTAAGCTGCAATGCTTCCAATTGTAGCAGTGAGAAGCGTGTAATTAACAAGTAATGGGTAAAGTATGTGATTGTATTGGGTTCAGGTGACATTGGTTGAGGTGCGTCCGTCCTGATTAGGCGTTCCGATTGCCTAGCGCATGACCGAGTGGTGTCCGCAAAGCAAAAGTAACCTTTTGGACACCGCACATTTCTTCCCTTTTTGTTCGCGTGCATTCGGCGTGCTGTCCGAATGCACGCCTACCAATATATGTGTACTCCCCCGTGTCCGCCCATGTTTCCGCCCAGTTTAGCCCACTTTGAAACTACGCCCCTGTGTCATTCCGCATGACGCCCATAACACACCCCTATTGCCCGAATGTATGCGGTGCACAGTTCTGTACGGGATTAGTGGGAACATGTACGGAGACCATGCGTGGCACATGCGCGTCGCGTTCTCCACGCATGCGCAGACGGCTAAAAAACGCCATCCGAAAGAATGCGGAAAAGTCCGCACCGATCAGAATAAGGGCCATTGTATGGCTCAAATCGCACCTAGCACACATATCACCATGTGTACGCCCCATTAATCAGGGAGTCACTTACCAAGGGACCTGCAGTATTGTACACAGTTGCTAAGGATCTGCAAAGCTGCTGTTAGCGTTTATGCCATTTGTATATTTGCACTTATCTGCTGCTCACAGGATTGCAGCTGTAAGCAGGATGCATAAGCGCACATCTCTGAACCAACCTACTACTGTATGTATTGGGCAAGAATTTAGTAAGTTCTCTGACCAATACTAATATATTAATATAAAAACTAATACTAATGTTCAAACTACCCTGTAGAATAAACTATTTGGGCCTGAGGATGAATTGGAAGTATGATGGATGCTTATGATAACAATTGCTGCCTGTACAAATTGCATGTTTACCTTTATATGATGACATGCATGCTGGGCCGCTGCTAGATTTGCACCTTCCCTAATTTACACAGGGACAGTGTGCGCCGAAGGTGTGCACCAAAAAATTTGTGTGGTCTTATAAGGAAGGGGCATGGTCCCACAATAATATCCATATTTCAAATTACACCACATAGTAGCACAATTGTATTTACACTGAACAAAGTGCTCCTGGTTCATATTACAATATACAGTAGTGTCCCTTTTTTACATTATGACACAAAGTAGTGGCCCTTATTCATATTATGCTACACAGTAGTAGAGCAGCTTATACACATAATGCCCACAGCAGTAGTTACCCTTATACACAATGCACTAAGTAGTAATGCCCACAGTAGTATTGCTCTTTACACATAATGCCCAAAGTAGTAATGCCACTTATACACAAAATGCACAAGGAGTAGCACAGCTTATACACATAATGTCCAAAGGAGGGTAGGGCAGAGAGGGAGGAAAGCAATACAACCATGGGAGAGCAGCGGGAAGATTGGAGACTGCCACTTCAAGCTGCGAGGAGGAGAGCAGAAGAAAGAAGCAAGATAGTCCTCCTCCATAAACCTGTACTGCCTCTCCCTCCTGGCATTGGGAACGAATTGGGATCGGGTGCTTAATAGCGCGGTGCAATTTGCACTATGAGCTTTACGATTTTAACTATATAGTCAAAATCGATAATGCAAATAGCACCGTGTGTCCACAGCTTTAGAGTGACCTTTCCGTGGTGTCTGGCATGTTGCCAATTTTATAGCTTTTTTTCTTAGGTTAGGGGTTATGTTATCTTAAAGATATTCAAACATTGTTTAGATTTGGAGTGTCCTTTCTAAACTAGAAATACCTTCAAATAAGGACAAAATGTGTCAGACATGGTGGGCTATATATTATAAGTTTAAACTTTGCATTTCTATCTTCCCCATACAGTGATGCAAAAATGTTATACATGGTCATATTTAGGGCAACATTGTGGCTGATAGTGTATTGTAGTGTACACACCCCAGGCACTGGCCACACCCACACAGCTTTAGTCACATCTCCTCTGCAATCATAAAGCTGCCACTCATAAAGCATGTGGAGAAGCAAATCTTGTTCCTCATTACATAATTAAACCTTATGCTGGGCCTACATAGACAGATACAATGTTTGTGAGACTGAGAACCAATATATCTGTCACTGCAGATATTACAGACACACACTGTGAGATGTCTAATGGTGTATTTGCCATGATTTCTGTGCTCCACGCTCCACCCCATGTGAATTAACACAGGAAAAGGTCCAGCAGTTGGCTGCGGTAGGGCATAATGATACGCAGCAGACAATAAGACATGTCTCAATGATCGATATTACTGGATTGTTTTCTGCAACATGCACCTGCCAATATTCTAGTTTAGCCAGATAGCATGTATGCCCAGCATTAGTATGATAAATAAACTCAAATTATTTAATATATTTTTCTAGGTTCTAGCAATAAGAAACATTTGGCCTAGGAGTGCCTTACACAAAATTCTGGTACTCTAGGATGCAGTCAATCTAAAAAGTTTGGGAAGGACTGCTCTAGACCAGTGATTCTCAACCTCGGTCCTCAAGTACCCCCAACAGTGCACGTTTTCCAGGTCACCTGGACTGTGCGCAGGTGCACTCATTATTCACTGACACATTTTAAAAGATCACAGGTGGAGCTAATTATTTCACCTGTGATTCTGTGTGGAGACCTGGAAACCGTGCACTGTTGGGGGTACTTGAGACCGAAGTTGAAAACAACTGCTCTAGACAATCCACAAATAGTATGTGGCATTGTACCTTTAAAGTTATTTCTATTTGTGTTTAAAGTAATTCAAAGGCATAAAAATACAATGATTAATTAATCTTTTGACTTTGTATAAAACACCTAACAAAACTATCTATGAAGAGATCTTGAACAATTTCATGTCTCATCTCATGTTCACCGCATATGCCTTATACCAAGAGAGAAAATGCTCTATATTGGCTACGATAATAGAACTATAATATAAAATAAAGCTACAGTATGTAAATATATTACAATCTGAAAAATGGAAATCCTAATATATTTTATATAGCTAATTATTTATTTGAAGAATAAAGTAGACTATAAGGGGTAAAATTATTGGATGGGGGGTCTATTAAAGAAGGGATTTTGCCCATAGCAACCATAATCTACTTCTTATTTATTTAGCACCTTCTAGAAGATAATAGATAGGATCTGATTGGTTTACCCCTAAAAATGTCTTATTTAAGGTTGGAAATAATAAACACAAATTCACCATTAATTTTCATGTAAAGTGATCCTTGTGTGTATATATTTTTTAACAACTGACAACAGGTGCTTGATTTAGGAGAGCAAGTAGAAAAAAAAAAAAAAAAAAAAAAATTGCACAAGTAAGTGCTTCACTTATCTGATGATATAAAGACAAGAGCCTAGAACAATAGCACAGAGGAAAAGAAAATAAAGGAAAGAGATGAATAACTTCTGGGTCACTGGTGGGGTCCTCTTCTGCCCAATTAGATCATTGTCACCGTAAGAAAAAGAAAGTAGAATACATTGGCTCTTGACTTATTTTTATCTTGACATTACAAGTGGATTATCTAAGTGGCTCTCTATTATCTAGTGGTGGAACAGCTTTGCACTTTGTCTTTTTGTCTGACACTTTAGTGGTTGTATAACCTTGTTTTAGGAGCAATCATAAAATGTCCCAGTTCCGTATGTTTTCGAAAACGCAAGAGAAAAGAACCCAATATTTAATAAGCCAGTTTTTCTGCATCTTGCACATCAGAGTAAAACCACAATTTCCTAGATAAAGCAGATGTGTTCAAACTGCAAGACTAGGGAGAAGTTTCCACGTCAACACTGCACTGTGACTAGATCTTGACTGTATACAGTCAAGATCTAGTCAGGCAATAGCTGCCTTTGCTTGGGGTATACACACGGGGTGATTTGTGCTTGATTTTCAAATGATCTAATTTAGCCGCTTAGAAATCGCCCTGCAATTGTCCCATGTGTATGGGAATTAAGAGGCCATATACATCTAACTGAATGTTGTGTATGTCTAATTGACATCTAGAAAGCACATCACACTTAAAAAGGTTTTGTTTATGACAGTTTTTGAATCAGTTTGTTAAAAATTCTATTGGATTCATTCTATGGATTGTAATCTTACCATGCATAAAAAATCCACATTGCAATAAATAGTTTTGTACTTTATAGTGGTTTTGCTTTTAATACATTTGACAGTTTGCTGTTCTAAGAAATACAAACAGCTAATAGCACATGCCGCACAAACAACCCTCTTACCATAGTATTCAAATTTCCTATGACAGAAAATAAATATGTAAAATATTATTAAGTCTGTAAAACACTGGTATGTTTAAATAATGCCTAGTTATTGATGCATTGTTTTACTTAATTTAATTTAATGTAAACACAAATTTAGTAGAGGATTACCCTTATCTCCACACCTATCACATGGCCATCAGCAACCCAGCACAGGGAAGAAATCTGCAAAACAAAAGGATCAAGTGTTTTGCTAATCACTCAGTGTATTTAAGATTAGAAAACCAAAGGAGAGGTGTGAAACTGCTAACAATTCAATTTTAACTGCTAACAGTTTACAACAGATCAATAAAATAAATCTGCTGTAGCATTGCTCAAAGTAGCAAATCCTGGAATCAGGAAGTTGGTAAGCACAATTACCCAATTACCCAATTACTTTTTTTTTGCTATAGAACAAGTGGGCCCTACAGGCAAAGGTTAATTGCAACAAACTAATCTACTCCTAAAACTTCCTGGGTCATGCCCAGCCAACACTAATCCTAATTCAAACTGGGTTACATTATGCTCCATATACTCTTTTTTTCTATTTTATTCATTATTATAAGAATTATATTGTTATATGTACAGTATAATGATCCATGACTGCAAAACTGTATATTCCACCTAGTGATCATAGAGTATGTTGACTGCTAAGTGACAAATTCACCCTTTGCTTTCCCTAAAAGGTGTAATTATTATTGACTAATGAAGTAGTATTCCTACTTATGTCATTGAAGGTGAAACAAAGGGATGAAAGCTCTTCAATAGTTAAATGACACCAGCAGCAGGATTATGTTTATGAAGTTAAATGGAGATTGCTTGTGCATTTTCATGGGAAACAAGCTGTAATCCTGTTTCCACTGGTAATCTATAATTTTACTAAATTATAAAATACATTCTAATGTCATCAATGGGGTAATGACAGCTTAGTAATTGTATAAATGTAGTTAAGTGGAAACATAAGGAGAAAAGTATGCGATTTTATGTTCCTGTCAATCTGTTGATTTTCTAAGGCCGGGTACATAATTGCAAAGAAAGGGGTTGTATATCTCGGGCGCACCAGTGATTTCAGCCTAGGCTAACACAAAAATGAACCCTCACCAGTTCGTGGAATGGCAGAAAACACAAAACAATGGAAATGTGCAGCCCTGGCGAAAAACACAATACACTTACACAAGAAATGGTTCTGACAATGGTATTCAATGCCAAGTCGCCCTAAAAACTTGGAAATAGAGAACAGACCATTGTGCAAATATTGCCATTCATAAAAACCAATTTATTAGGTATTTGGTTAAACTCACATTGAGCTGTATTTTTTATAGCATGTAAGAAGGGTCTTTTTGAAATCAAGGCAGAATTCAGATGGATCCTGAAAAGACTTTAAAACAAACGGAATCTAGTGCAACATTGTATAAAAAGGTTGGCATACAATTTATTGGAAAAACTCACAATGAATGTAGATAAAATCGCATATAACCCATACAAGGGTAAACAGGACTCTCAGAGGACCATCAATCATGGCAGGAGAAGCATCAAATCCCCGTTCTATCCCCAAGGAGTCCGGTTGGCATCAGTGATTCAGCTTTAGCGCGCTTTCGGGCTCAAGTGGCCCTTCATCAGAAGCATGAAGAAGCAAAAGGCCGGGTACATGTCAGAACGATAGGTTCCCAGCTAGGGGCCTTTTAAGATAGCAGCCTCCTCTGTCTGGTGCCCCTCCTCTTAGCTGACTGCACTGTAGAGTCTGAGCACTAGGGGCTCAGTCTCTAATCAGCATGTGCAGATCTAAGGAAAAATGGCGCAACAGACATTTTCCTAGAGATTTTTATACTGCGTCTGCGCAAAGTTCTGAAAAAATGGATGTTACATTATTTATTCTGGTAGTGAGTTCTGCTCTTGCTGCCATCATTGGGAACTCTGAAAAGGTGGTGTGTATTAAAAAATGGGTGCAGCCTATGCGGTGTGAGGCCACTGGACTTAGAGGCACCACACTCACTTGTAAATATGCCTGGCGATGTGCCAACATATCATATTGCCTGGATGGATGCACTAAAAAGATTTAATGAGCAACGGAACAATCAATTATTTTTTCCTTTATTAAACTGCAGCAAGGCCATCCAGAAGATATTGTATGAGATCCACAACAGTATAAAATTGATACAAATAGGGCCTTATTCTAGTTCACTCTTTCTATCAAAATCCTTCTTAGATGGATAAAAACATGTGCACTGCAGGTGGGGCAGATGTTACTTGTGAGAGAACTAGATTGGGTGGGGTTTTACTTCAAAGTGAGATCTATAGTGCAGTGTAAAAATAAAGCAGTCAGTATTTACCCTGCACAGAAACAACATGTCACCCAAATCTAATTCTCTCTGCACATTTTACATCTTCCCCACTGCAGTGCACATGGTTTTGTCCATCTAAGAAGGATTTTGTCAGAAAGAGTGAACTAGAATAAGGCCCACAGTGCCTAATATACACAATATGTTGTTCTGATTTGTCAGGAAAATACATATCGGGCCGATATTGGCATAGTGTGCACCCACCCAAAGTTATACCTATCTAAACTTTGACCGCTTCCCATAACAGAACAAATGCACGTGTAATTCTGTGCTTACAATATTTACTTAATAGCACGAGTATTTACCAGAAAAGAAAAAAAATATTTTATATTTTCTGCAAGATGATGTTTTAGGACAGTTTTACCTTTTCATAGGATTTCCACAATATTTAAGTATGGGGTTATTTAAGTAGACCCTATAGCTTTGTATGGATACTGCAAAATTGTCCAAATTAACAAATTTCAAACCGTTTAGTTTTTCAAAGACCTTTATCTACAATGGCTACAGTATCGCCAGTTAATACAGAGAGTAATTATGACCATGCATGTGAATATGGCAAACCATGTCCAAACTTGGAAGTACAGTACACAAAGCTTTAGCTAACATATCACTTTGTTCATCCAAACACTATTTTGAGCTATAATCAAGGTATATCTCAGGAAGAGACTTCCTGAGTGGCCTGAAACCTACAGCTATAAGAATATTAGTTATTGGATCAAAATTTTGAGGAATTCTAATTAGGCCCCTTTATCTTTGCCAACTTTATTGACAAATATCTGAGATACAATTACATTAATGTTCCACCATAAAATAATTTGAATGCCCTGGTCCCATGCATACTTCTGCTGGATTGGCTGACACTGCTTGATGGCACAGGCCAATTAATTTCTGTGGAACATAAACTGGAAGCTGTCATTTTTGGTTGACTTTTCTTCAGCCTCTGGTACCGTTTTCAGATATCACGTAACGGTACAGGGTTCTGCAACAGCAGTATGGTAGGAGTTGTGGGTCTTTGGAGATAATTGGAAGATGCTGTCCTTAACTATGGCACTCATACACCGTGAACCAGATGTCGCCATGCATGCACAAATATAACCAGCTTGGTATGGTAATGAAGCATTATCACTTGAGGAGCCATGTTGGAGAGTGCACTCCACTTTAATTAGCATGTAACTAATAAGCTTGCAACATAGAATGTGATAACATCACTCTAGTGTGGTTTCAGCTTTCTCATTGGTAGACAATTTAGTCCTTTGTAAAATAGATAAAATGTTAAGCTCCAATCGATGAATAAATAATAAAGTTCCAGGATTGAGAAAAATAAAAATAAAACTCAGTTATATAATTATCTGTAGGGGAGAATTTACTATTGAAGATGCAATGTTGCCCATAGCAACCAAACAGATTTTGTTTATTATCTTCTAGAAGCTAAATAAATAAAAAGTAGCATCTGATTGGTTTCTAAGGGCAACACCAAATTATTACATTACTATATTCATATAAAACCTCAAGTATTGGTAAAGAGACATATTCCAATATTGTTATGAATGATATAGGCAATTGTCTGGTTGTCTGTGACAACCAACTAAATGTGTGAAAATATGTAACGGCCCAAGTGCATAAGAGCTAATTAACTCTATTTCTTCTTTGTTCTATTTTTAACAGCTGAACACAAGTTTATATAGAAAGATTACCAATCTCTATGGAAGGAAACCAGAGCATGCAACACAGGTTTGCTCCAATGCATATGGCAGTGTAGGCATAGGGGTAAAAAAAATGTGATTGATTTGCCTTTTCCTCTGCTTTTCCATCTGCCTTGCTAATAAGATGGCCGATACACAAGCTCCTGCGATCAGCGACCATTAGGGGGCCGAACACGGGAGCACGCACCTGGCAGTTTATCGCCCACAGCACATATAAATCACTGGCAATATGATCGCTCAACGACCATATTGCCAGCGATATTGCACCATGTCTACACAGATTTAGAAGGTGGAGATAGTCTTTATACATCATTAATACTCCAATAATTTGTTTTAAATTGTACTTTATCAAATATTGTTCTTAAAATAATCATACACAACAGTTGATCTACAAATAATTTGTCATTCATTACCAAATTACTCTCCATGTTGTTATGTTTTTCATTCCTTTATTAGTGACACCTGTGCAATAGCAGCACTCTCAACACTGATTTTTATCCACTATTTCACAGGGTACTTAATTCACAGCATGCGATTATTGCTACAACTTAATATGCTATCTTTCCTTTTTTTTATTCTGTCCCTTTTGTTTTTTTGCGCGTTTTTTTTCTATCTGAACCCCAGGGAAACACTTAGTCTTTAAGCAATGTTTTTTCAGGCTCATTCACGTAGAAAATTGGACACTGAATGTGTGCATAACCAATGCTATTCACAAAAGCTAACACAGGGAAAGAATGGGTGCAAACAATATGAGCATACTGGGAATACGGCTCTTATTGGAACACAATTTCCTAACATTAGGGTGGCTGTTTTCTCCCAAGAATCCCAGGTTTCAGAGTTGATTCAATACTTACATTGTAGGATAGTCACACGGACAAAAGGTTCATGGCAGCCAACAATTATTATCTTGCTTTCCCTGCTGCTGTAGGTGTAATATTAATCCTAAAACATTATACTGAATGTGCTTAGCCAACAGTAATAGCATGGTGTCAAAACACATTTTATAGAGAAACCTTTGAATCATTTCAGGTTTAAAAGTAATATAATGAAAGAGGTATTGGACTGATCAAATAAAATAAAGTAAAAAACACTCTACATATAAATTATTTTTTTTACTTTATACCTGTTAATCCACTGGCTGATTTAAAGTTCCTAACCTATGCTTCAGGGTGTTACCTGCCAACATTCATGGTTTAAGAGGGAAGTACAGGTAAAGAGGTTTTTGTCCCTCCTGGAGTAGGACATGTTGGGAGGTATAGATTGTTTATATTAAATTTTAAATTTAAATTAAACCACTGGAGTATATTAGATTTAAAATAATAGTTTAATAATGCCTTTGTACTGCTTGAGAGACCATCATTTTTCAAGTAGAAAAATAAAATATACTGTATCATCTATCTTGTCACATGTAAGAATAGTATCAGCCTCTGTGCATATGGGGACGCCGGGGGGGGCTGCGGTGCTATAGTAATCCCCCCGCCCCCCATCCCCCGCATGCTTACCTGTCCGCGCGTCCCGGCTCCCCTCCTGGCTTCAATCAATGCTATGGAGATGGACCACGATAAAATGGCCGCCCCATAAAGCAGACTGTTCTCTAAAACTGTCTGCGGTATGGGGGTGGCCATTTTATCGTGGTCCGTCTGCATATAATTTATTGAAGCCAGGAGAGGAGCCGGGACACGCGGACAGGTAAGCATGCGGCAATGGGGGGAGGGGGCACAGGGGGCAAGGGGGGCCGGACGGATGGGGAGGGGGGGCGCCCCCCCATTAATGGCGGGGGGGCGCCCCAAACAAAGCTACGCCGCTGAAGGAGAGCTAGTGATGTCACTGTGCTCTGGCCAGAGGAGGGCCTGGGGTACAGTACCCCTGTGTCCCCACCTTAATCTGGCTATGGCAGCTGGCCCCAAAGTTACAAGGGACCCCAAAGTTACAGAATAGTAATCTTCATTAATGCACCAATTCTAAAGAAATCATATTACTGATACATATGGTATACAATAGCAAATGAAGTTCACTAATATAAAATTGGTGGTTGAACCTCTATTGTATGATAATGACATTGGTTATAATAATGCGCAAACAGGTATTGTGTGGACCATGTGATCTCCTACGTAAATAGTGAATACCAAATAAATTCACCAACTGCCATAAGGGGTGATCAATTTCTTCCTAAATTGCCCATTCCAGAGAAACAATCATACTGTATAAGGTAAGGAAGACTCAAGCTGGTTATAGCAATAGCTATTCATACGAACATCAGAACAAATATCCATTAACCCAGATAGAGTGTATGTATTACTATATTAATGAAAGAGGAATGTTCATGTTCCATCCTCCATTATCCCACCACCACCACCACCACCACCATTACCCTTCTAAGCTTTACTCCTGCTTGCATGCCTAAAATATACCATAGCTGGCCGTGCGATCCAATGCGATGAGATGTCCCTTTAGTTAATATTAAGTGCTCAAGAGTGCTTATACAATGAAATATTACAAGGGATCGGACCGCACCATACACACCGTGCGATCCAATGTGATGCGATATTTCACTGTATGGCCACACATTCTATGAGATATGATGAGTGATGGCTTTAATTTTGAAAGCACCCATGCCATGTTTTCGTGTTTTTTTTGCACACCCCCACTATGCATGTCACCCTGAAGCATGGCAAGTGCAGCGAGCCCTGCGCGGGGGCACGGAACGCGTCCTCCCGTCCTTTTCATACCTCCACTATCCACGTCGGTGTGGAGATGATTTTATAAAGTGTGGCGAGCACAGTGAGCCACCGAGCCCGAAGCGTGGCGAGCGCAGCAATTTACTTTACATGTATTTGGCATCCCCTCGCAGGGCTTGCTGCGCTCGCCATGCTTCGGGCACGGTGGCTCGCTGCGCTCGCCACACTATATAGAATCGACTCCACGCTGACGTGGATAGTGGGGGTATGAAAAAGTTGGGAGGACGCGTTCTGCATGCGCTCACCATGTTTCGGGTTGGCGTAGATAGTGGGGGTGTGCAAAAAAACACAAAAAAATTCCATGGGTGCTTTCAAAATGAAGCACCCATCATATCTCATAGCATGGGTGGCCATACAATGAAATATCGGATCGCATCGCACGGCACTAAAACGGGACATGCCACGCAATGCAATGCGATTCCCTACGCTAGCATACGTATGCTAATTGGGCGCAATGCTAGAACACAAGTACCGAATATTTACTTTACTTTACAATTAAAACTCCTGCTAAATGAATAATTCCTTAAACCTTTGAGTGCCAAGGGAATTTGTCAAAATAGGTTTGAAAATTGCCAATTAAACATTTTTATTCATCATAATGACCTGTAATGTTTACCGTATATGGGAAATATAATATTTTTTACACATTTTTCATTTGAATTTATATAACAAATGTGGCATTTTTCACATTTCTCAGAGATGTTAGCACTTAAAGGGTTAATAGATCTTTCCTAGACCAAGGGGTATATTTGCTAAAGTGCAGGTTTATGAAAGTGGAGATGTTGCCCATAGTAGCCAATCAGATTTGAACTACTATCTTCTAGCACCTTGCTTGATAAATAAGTAGACTACTTCTATATAAATCCACATTTTAGTAAATATACCCCTACAAATCTTGAAGTAAGGTGATTGGTCAGGGGTCACACACATTATACTGTTTTATCTGAATGACTTAATACCCATTGAATGTTTTGTGTTAGAAGATGTTTAATGGGCAATGAACTATAACTGTGGGTTGACCATCTGGAAAACTAAGCTACTCAATAGCCATGTAATTTGTCCTTTGACTGGATTCTGTCGGCAGCTTTTCTTTTGGATTATTTCTGAACAAACATTGAAAGGGAGAGCTTCCCGATTGCCTGCAAGCAATTATCCCTATCTCTCAGTGGCATGCCTTCATAGTTAGTTACAATTAGCAAACAACACTTAAGACTCTGTGCGCCACAGTTTTTGTGCACAGCTGGACTGATATAGCTTTGTGTCATCATTTAAATGCAGCTAGAAACATACACCTCTCATCTATTGCTATAGACTATTATACTGAAAAATTATATTGTAAGCTAATATAGGTGGTAGAGACTCAGGGCGAGATTCTCTATCACAGAAATGCGGTAAAAACCCCGTTATCTGCGTTTTTACCGCATTTCTGTATTCTCTAACCTCCCTCCACAGTGTCACCGCTGCGGAGGGAATCGCCAGCAAAAGCTGGCGGTTCCCTGCAGAAGCCTATGGGCTTCTTACCGCAGCGGTGTGTGAGGGATCCGTCATGGATCCCTCCCAGCATGCCCTGCGGCCGGCGCGTCAGTCTGCGCATGCGCAGACGGACTCCCGGGTCATAGACCCGGAAGTCCAGCAACGGCGCCGCATCGCAAGGGACAGCTCTTATCGCAAGAGCTGTCCCTTGCGTTAATGACCGCACATTTTAGAGAATATGCGGTCATTAGAAATGCGATGCCGGGCGAAGAGGGCTGCGGATTTTAGAGAATCCCGCCCTCAGTCTGTTAAGCAATTTAAACATGCTTAGAATAGGTATATTAATATCCTTACAAAAAACTAAGGATCGAATAAGGTTGAGGTAACCTAAAGGTTAAAAGTGGCAGACTAGATGGGCCAAGGGGATTCTTATATGCAGTCACCTTCTATGTTTCTTTGTTAATATATATTAAGTGAAAAAAATCATATACAATGATCAATTTAAGATTGTTAATTGGGAGGGGGGGTTTTGGGTTTTTTAGCGATACTGCGGCGGCCACCCACGCTCCGGGGGAGGGGGGGTTTGTTTGAGGACGATACTGCTGCGGGCGCCCGCACTCCGGGGTGTGTGTGTGTGCGTTTATCAAATAGGAGAAATTGATACAGTCTGCCTTTCATTTCACATAGGGATGGTGCTGCTGGTGAAATCCCGTAAGTAAGAATACTTTTTTTACTATTGTAAGTATAATGGTGATCAGAGGTATATGTTGTTTGGCCGAGGGGAGTATTGACCAATTTTTTAAATTAATGCATAAGCATGCTAACGGGTCTTGGTATAGATAAATAGAAAGCAGTGTATTGGTATGAATAACTTTGCGCCAGAACATAAAGATCTTATTACAGGACCATAGACAATGTAAGAATTTGGTATTCATCTTTTTACATTCTCCGGTAGCTTTGGGGGACGTGTTTACTTTGAGTTGGTACTATATATAGTTGATGGATTGTCATAAAATGGACTTCTTGCAGGTAGGAGGATTGCAGGATTTTTTGTGTTCTAGTGTAAGTAGCTAAAAGATCTTGTGGAGAAGCAATATCAGGAATGTCTTGGGACCACGATTGGCTAAGAGATTGAAGTGGGGTATTGGAAAGGAAATCCAGAAGGATGTCATAGATATATTTTGTCATATATCTGTGTTGGTATAGAATAGTAAAAATTGGTGTGAGGGGGTCTGGTTGAGAGAAGGAGAGTATAGGAATGACTAATGGAGCGACATAATGTCGACCTTGCAAGTACATATAAAATTGGTTTTGTGGACGGTCATACCTAGCTTGGATGTTTGCAAAGGGGAAGATGGAGCCTCCTGGGTCAAAAAGTTTGATGTCAAGGTCCCTTACTGCACCACTCATTGGATGCAGCGTGAAGTAGTGAGGGAGGGAAGTTGGGAATGCCCCAGATAGGTATGATTGCGGTGATCTTCGGATCTCTTTTTATATATTTATTGAGTTGAATCCAGGCGTCATCAGTGCCTTTAAAGAGAACATGATTTAATATGTAAGTGGGAATGAGTGAGGTTGATGTATGCAGGAGGGCACTTGGTGAGTAGGGATGGAATATGTCTCTGTCCATGTCTATGTCGCTGTAGACAGAATTGCCATATAGCCAGTCAGAAACATACCTAAAATGGGTAGACCACGCATAAAATTGGAAGTTTGGGATTTTCAAACCTCCCTGTTAATTCTGCTTTGTCAGTTTTGTCCTCTCCTCGCCAGAATATTCCTTCTTCTCAAAGCTTGATCTGTGAAACAAGAAATATAGGAAAAAAAGGGAAACATGACAGGGGAGATATATCAATTGTATACTGAGGTAGTACGATCAACGTACTATATACGTGAAATAGTATCTGAACATTCCGCAAGTAAGAATAAAACATTATATATAACATGAACCTATTAAAGTGGTTCTCGGGGCTTTTACGTATCCGGGGCATGAGTGGAAGTGTACCTAGGCCCTCTTAAGCAAGCATCCTCTCAACCATTGATTAATTCGAATGAAGATATAGGGTAACAAAGAGGAGTCTCTCAGAGAGTCAAATGTTCAGTCAAGGTCTTGTTTGGGGTTCTTGGGTGTAGATCAGGATATTCACACAGGGTGATGGAGATAGTCTTGTTTAAGGCCATGGGGGGGGGGGGGTAAAATTGGTTTTAAGGCAGGCGGCTACGTCTTATAGGGTCAGTTTCTCAATTAGGGGGTATGTGGGCTGTATTGTTGAAAAAGAAAGACAATAGATTAAATTGATTTAATTAGGAGGGTCAGTGATGTCAGAGTCAGAGGCATTCCAGAGCGATCTTGTAGATATGCTCTTGCGTCGTCCGGGCATGAGAAGTCATAATGGGAGTCTTTGGTAAAAATTCTGAGATGGGCCGGATACATAAGGGTGAATTTTTGGAGTTTTATCACATTCTCTGATTCAGAGACCCTGGTGGTAAGTTGTTGTAGCTGCTTTGATATTTCTGATACTGCCTGTGATAGTAATGGAGGCATTGTGGCTTTGAATGCCTCCACTATGTCCCCGTATGTGACCTGGGAATCGGGGTCCCGGCGTACCTGAGGAATGTCTTCATCTCCCTGTGCTGCTGCAGATTTCTTGCTGGCAGGGGAAAGAGAAGCGGAGTCAGCGTCGGGTGCCATGTTGGTGCCGTTTTTCATTGCATGCTTGCAGCTGTTTCTGCGGTGCGAGCTGGGAGAGAAACTTCTCCATCCTCTAACCGGCGTGTAGAGAGGCTGTCCACGGCAGGAGGAAGCGTTAAATCGCTTCCAATTAAGCAGGTGAGCAGGCTTGGTACACAGCAGCGGTGTCAGGCTAGCGGAAGCCAGTATTTTTCGTATTTTATGCACTTTATGCATTTGCATTTTATTGGACTTTTTATTTACATGTTGTCAATAATAAATATTTGTGTGTACTAACACCCAGTACTCCAAGATTTCACTCTACTTCACCTATTTTACTGAAGCAGTGTTTGAGTGGAACTTGCAGTTCACCAGCCAATCAGAGTAGTGATGTGAGGTGCAAATGGTACCAGCATTTCTGAAAATGCCATGCTGTAATATGGTAATCGCAGGATCTTAATGAGCTAAGTAGAAAATGTTCTTCTCCCACCATGGCATTCTAACAAAGAATGACTCAGCTAATAGTGTCAGAATCCATCTTGGTTAGGGATTGAAGCCTCCCCATAGGAACCAACATGGATAATGCACAGTAGCTATATTCAGCTTCAACACTGCAATCTTTTTGTCTGGCAATCCCCTAACCCAACTATACCTCTGTTATTTCTTCTTAAATGGTGCAGCAAGATTGCTCTTCCTCTTGTAAAACCACAATGCACCTAAATGCATTTATCCAAAATCTCTGTGTTATCCAAAATCGATTTAAATTTACTCAAGCTTACTTACAAAGTCCTCTACATCATAATCCCTTTATACATTAAACTTTCAACCTATAACTTCAGTCTTGCAACATCTCTGTTAACTACCTTTCCCTCACCGTATTCCTCTCTTGTACACAGGACCGGTGCAAGCCCTTTCAGCGCCCCAGGGGATCGCCCCCCCCCCCCCCACTCTGACCCGGTCCGGGGGGGATGGGAGGGCACCACCTGCCGAAGATTGCCAGTCCGGGAGGGGGGATTTGGGGCCCCCACCCGCCGAAGATTGCAGTTCCATGGGGTCCTGAAGACCAGCCGGGAGGTGCAGTCGCTGTCCATCTGCTCCACGGCACGGGGGGGGGGAATGCGGTGACGCATACCAGCTCCATGGCATGGGGGAGGCTGGGGGGGGATGCATGGGTTAGCTGAAGATTGCTACTGATGTGCGGGAGGGGGGGGGCACCTGCCTGAATGAAGACCAGCAGGGGGATGGAGTAAAACACTCAGGTGGGCTCCAGGCAGGGGGGTGGGGGCCGGGGAAGGAGGCATATGGCTCACTTACCCAATAACATGCAGCTTTCTTCCTCCTTCTCTCCTCGGTGCCGGGGGGATGTTTCCTGCTGCTACTGTGCAGCTCCTCCAGCAGCACATTACCGCCCTCCAGTGGCCGGCGCCCTAGGCAAATGCCTAAGGCTGCCTAGTGGTGGCACCGGCCCTGCTTGTACACAATTATGGATTTCCCTACCAAGATTGACCATACTTTGTCAAAGCTTGCCCTTCTCCCATTATGCTAACCACATTCACAACTACATTAATCTCCACTCTGAACCATACTTACTGTACTTCTCTTGTCGTAGTTGTGCCAAGCCTTATATTTTTTAGCACCCCTCACAGTGGATATTGTAGGTGAAGCTACAATGTTGGTTAAATATCAATTAGCCCACACGCATAAAAGCAGATCTACATACACTAAAAAAAGACAAATTTTTTAAATCATCATACTCCAGAGTGCAGCCCTCCAACACACGCACTAGAACCAGTCAGGGTATAATTCTAGCATTATCTTAGCCATTAATCCACTTCTTATCCTAATTAAACACAAGCATTCACATATTATCTTTCCCACAGGAAAGCAAATAGAAATACTTGACATGACAATTTGCTTTTCTGTGTGAAAAGGGGCGTCTGAATATGACCAGCAAAACAAACCAGCACAAAAAAATATAGGAACAGGGTGCGCCAAAGTCGCACATAAAAATTTACGGTGTGGCTATGTGGGGAAGGGGCATGGCCACAATATAGTACCAATTCACATTACACCTCACAGTAGTCCCACTTATACATGTTGCACCAGCCAGATCCCTTTAGACACACTATGCAATGATTACGCACACCATAATGCCCATTACACATTGTGCCATACACAACATAATGCTCATTACACATTGTGCCACACACTGTAATGCCCATTACACATTGTGCCACACATCATAATGTCCATTACACATTATACCACACAAACCGTAATGCCCATTACACATTGTGCCAAACACCATAATACCCATTAAACACTGTGGTGCCCGTTACACAGTATGCCACACACTGTGATGGCCATAACACTCATAACCAAAGATATATGACCTGCACTGATCCAATGAAGATTGTCCCGATGGAATGCAGTCCAGAATAATGTAATTTCCAGGTGTCGCTGGAGGGATCGGTCCTGAAAGATGTTTTTGATACAGGACCAATCTTAAACCTCAACCAGTATTGCGATGAATGTCCCGATGGTGGTCTGTAGCATCCAAAATGGGGTATGGGTGGAATAACCAATTGGTTCAATAGCGATCAGATGGATAAGCAGATGATGGTCCAAATCAACAACCAGAGGTCCAAGGGGGGGCACCAATGCATTTTGCTGGATCTAAATGCCAGCTTTATCAAGGACCTTGATAAAGCTGGCATTTAGATCCAGCGAAATACTGGTTGAGGTTTAAAATTGGTCCTGTATCAAAAACATCTTTCAGGACCGATCCGTCCAGCGACACCTGGAAATTACATAATTCTGGACTGCATTCCATCGGGACAATCTTCATTGGATCAGTGCAGGTCATATAACTTTGGTCCCCCAACACCTTGGTCCACCAACCTTTGCCCACCCACATTCTTATGATAATTGTATATGTGCTTTTTATTGACCTATTGTTTTATCGTGTAATAAATTGTTATTCTATATAATTACTGGCTGCTAGTGCTGCTTAAAAATAACTTGTTTCTCATGTACACTTTAAGGGATTGTCCACTCCCTTACTTAAGCAATTCTATAGGTAAACAACTCTGGTAATAGCGCTCAATTTTTCAACCTTGGTTGAATCTTTTCCTCATAACCTGTGTTCGACCTGGTTTATTTGTGAGATATGAAAGGGGTAATTGTGTCCGATTTGCCAAATATTAATGTTTCCTATTAAAAAAAATGCTGCTTTAAATCCTACTGCAGAACTTTCGAAAAAACGACATTTTGCATAACCAGACCCTATTCCATTGGGTCTCAAAACTAATTAAAAAAATACTCTTTCCATCTTTGCCTGCAAATATTCTAAACTATTATAACTGTAATATATCATTATAATACATGATCAACAATGTATGTGGTTCACCTCTAAAGCATATGCAATTACCACCAATAGATAGCTGTCATAGAATAGCTTTGCTTTTTTGATTGTTTAGGTGGATGACAAATACAAACTATACTTTGCTGGCAACTGAAAAACACTAAGCAGTGAAAGGAAACGTTGGAAGACTAATGTTATTGTAAGGCAGAAATGGTATTACTTACAGTAGTTGGATCATAAAGGTAGTTATTAAGTGGGAGTTCCCTAACACTTTCTTATTAAAGCATAGACATTTTTTACTGATCAGGTTTCTGTTTCTAACTGTGTCTCAACAATCATTTGCCTGTTCTCACTTATTGTGTTGCAATAACTTCAGCATAAAACAGTTCTAAATGTTGTATGGAAACAATATTTTGTTTTGTTACTCTAAGTGGCAAGTCATGAATTATTGTATATTATATACACCTCTCTGTTACACAGTTTATGATCTATATAGCTTGACTGTATTTCCAAGTAACTGCCAATACACTGAATTGTTTTCATATCATATATATATATATATATATATATATATATATATATATATATATATATATATATATATATATATATATATATATACAGGTTGAGTATCCCGTATCCAAAATGCTCGGGACCAGGAGAAATTTGGATAACGGATTATTCCGTATTTTGGAATATTTTAATATTTCAATGATGTATTTTGAAGTATCTTGCATTTATGCTGTATAAACACATAAAATAAACACAAATATATTTTATTACCACATAAAATACACACAAATATATTTTATTTGTTCAAAAAACAAGGTTTCAAAACATGAAACAAAATTTGTGTACTATCTCAGCCACTGAATTTAAATGCCAAGCAATCATTTTCTTGTACATATATTGTGCCAGTTACATATCATGTCCTCAGTAGTGCTGTTACAGATGTCCCCAGTGAGTTTTTAGCTAAACAATTTTTTTTTCCACTTTCTGGAAAGTATGGTTTTCGGAATAATTCGGATAACGGATATTCGGATAAGGGATACTCAACCTGTGTATATATATATATATATATATATATATATATATATATATATATATATATATATATATATATATATATATATATATTATATATATATATATGTCTAGTGTCTGTGAGTCTTCAAAACATTGCCATCTGCTGGCAAAAGAGTGAAACTACGGGTGAAATTTAATGAAATGATAGATTCAGAAAGTGAGAGATTTGGTGAGAAATCTCCAGTTTTTTTAAAACAGCAATCATTTACTCTGCAAAACCAGTTTGATTTTGTAGTGTAAATGATTGACGCTTTAAAAAACCTGGAGATTTCTCACCAAATCTCTCACTTTCTGAAACTCTCATCCTATTAAATCTCCCCCTACATCTTTTTCTCACTCATGCACAAACACAGGAGGTAGCAGATTAGCTTTTGAAGCTTTTTCATCAATATAAGGCTTAGAAACATAAGGCGGTAGATGTTACAAACCTTGAATAGAGATAAAATGGAGAGTAACAAAGTATTAAACAATCAAATTCTTTATTTTACATGCGGTGTTTGATAAATGGCAGAAATAGAGATAAGCAGTTTAGGGGTAGATTTATTAAGTACGGTGAAGTGATAAAGTATCTGGTTTTTATCACTGCCCAATCAGCTCCTACCTGTCATTTTTCAAGCCAAGCCTGCAACTCAGGGCCACCGCAGTGCCCCAGGCGGGGGGGGGGCACCCCGCCCTCACCTGCTCACGGGGGGAGAGGTGATGCGGTGGCGGGCGCCGCCAAGTCTGGGGGTGGGGGGGTGAAGTGGGTGCAGCCACTGAGTCAGGGAGTGGGGGTGGAGGTTGGAGCTTAATGTGACCGCCACCACTGAGTCTAAAGGAGGGGGTGGTGGGAGCTTGATGCGGCTGCCACCACTGAGTCCGGTGGGGGGGGGGGTTGATGCAGCTGCTAGGGAGTAGGACCTCGGTTGTGGAGGGGGGTTGGCATGGGGTGCCGCTTACCTGGCTCCTACCATGGGGGGCTGCTACCAAATGCCGCCCTCCATTGGCAGGTGCCCCGGGAAAATGCCTAAAGCTGCCTAGTGGTGGCGCCGGCCCTGCTGCAACTTCACAGTTAGGAGCTGATTGGCCGGTGATAAAGTACCAGCCACATTATCACTTTACCGAG
Source organism: Crinia signifera (assembly GCF_055691185.1). NCBI lineage: Eukaryota > Metazoa > Chordata > Amphibia > Anura > Myobatrachidae > Crinia > Crinia signifera. Next base: position 284,819,118 of record NC_139217.1, read on the forward strand.
CTTAATAAATATTCCCCTGAGTTTGTTACTTCACTTTTTGCCAAATTTTCACAAGTTTGGAACTTTTTTTATTGGCTATTCAAAACACATGACAGGTGCATAACCAATATTAGATCCAGATCAAAACCAATCTGAACCAAACTGCTCATCTCTTGGGACCTCAAATATTCTATAATCAGTCTAAAAAGCAATATAAGAGTCATGGACTGTCAAGAGGTCTAGCACTACAAGTTTTTGAACAACACCAAATAAAAAAACACTCCCAAATGATGGCAGACCAGAAATTCTGTGTACCCGTAATCCTTTAAAACCACTTTTCCATTTAAATGGACATTATTATTAAAACATTTTTTGTATAGACTTTATTGTGATGATGGTTCTCAGTCAAATCCCACTGTGAAAGATATCCAGCATATGAAAGAATATCAAACTATCAAATTAGAACAAATCATAATGTTTTGCTTTACGAGCTACAATGCTTTGGTATTCAGAGGGCAGTTCGATGGGGTTTAGGATAACAATACCATGGTCGATCACTAGTAGTCAACGCTTCTAGTTAGACGCCTAAACTTGGTCTACTGCATTTATATAGACAGTGACGCTAGATCGACAGAAGTAATGCATTAACGAGAACGTAGCAAGGTCGATGCAAGTTTTTTGCCTTTTTTTATGTGGACCTAGAGTAACATTATAATAGTGTGCTAAGCGTAGCGAGGCACAATCCCGGAAGCATGGTAAGCACAGAGAGCCATGCGAGGAGACACTGTGGGACATTCAGCGCAAAAAAAGATAAAAAACTTGTGTCGACCTTGCTACTGTTGACCACGTTCCCATCAAGTCTTTACTTCCATTGATCTAGCATCACTGTCTATGTAAACGACCAAGTATAGACGTCTACCTAAAATCTGTCGACCATGGCATTGTCAACCTAAATCCGGTCGATCTGTTAATCAGAAACCCAATGCTTTATATATTAAAATGAAAATTAATTAAAAAAAATTGGGCCTCATTCATCTTTTTTTTTACCATGTCATTGCTGGGATACACTGGATACATACAATGGGTCAAAAAGGGGTAAGTGACAATATTTTTTTTTCATTTACAGACGTGTATTCAGTTGGAGTCACATTATGAAAAGATGTAATTTTCATTACATTTTGTAATACATATTTTTTATTTAATCTGAAATTCTTATTTAATTCTTATTTTTGGGTTGTGAGATTCCTGTTTCATTTTGTATCTGTACAAAATGTATAATCTGTACAATATATTACAAACTATATGCTTATTGTTTTACACCTTTACCAAAATTAAAGGTAGAGATAAGAGAGTCTGGATTTCTGAAATCCGGATGCTACCAAATGGCAGGGATCCGAACTGCGATCTGAGCGCAATTTGGCATTTCCCGCCAAGCTCGGCTTGCAGAACGAGGCAAAATCTGATTATCCCGGTGTCGGATTCTCATGAGATCCAAACTCAATATAAGTCCCCCGCAACCACTGCCATCTTCACTCCGGCAATGGAGAGGATTGAGGGAGGTTGGGTCTCTGCGTGTCTCTCTGGGAAGCTGGCATGGGGTGGCGACCTGGTCGCAGTGGTGGTGTCCTGTGGTGTCCTGTGCAGTCCAGTCCAGTACAGTCTGTGCTGTCTGCTGCCAGTGCTGGTGTCGGTGTCCTGTGCTGGTGTCCTGTGCTGCTGAATAAGTCCAATGCAGTAGTGCTGTACTGCCTAGTGCTGCCGTTAAGTACAGTGGTACTGCCATTAAATCCAGTGGTACTGCCATTAAGTCCAGTACTGCCGTTAAATTCAGTTATGCTGTTAAACGTTAAGTCAAATGGTACAGTGAAAGTCCAGTGTGCACTCTAAAGTAAATAAAAGGGTTATTTTAATCAGTCTAATTTTTTCAGGCTTTGCCGTATGTGTGGGCTGCGTACACTATCCTGTGCTACCTAAATAATAAATAACCCCCAAAATGAAAGGGTTATTTTAATCGGTATCATTTTTTAGGCTTTGCTGTGTGTGTGTGGTACACTCTCCTGTGCTATCCGCATATTATAAATAATCCCAAAATAAAAAGGTTATTTTATTCTGTATAATTTATTCAGATTTGCCGTGTGTGTGTGTGTGGCACACTCTCCTGTGCCACCCGCATATAATAAATAACCCCAAAATAAAAGGGTTATTTAAATCTGTATAGTTTTTTCAGGCTTTGCCTTGTGTGTGGGCTGGGTACACTCGCCTGTGCCACCCGCATATAATAAATAACCCCAAAATAAAAGGGTTATTTCAATCTGTATAGTTTTTCCAGGCTTTGCCTCATGTGTGGGCTGAGTATACTCTCCTGTGCTACCCGCATATAATAAATAGCCCCAAAATAAAAGGGTTATTTAATCCATCTAATTTTTTCAGGCTTTGCCGTGTGTGTGGTTTGGGGGTACACTCTCCTGTGCCGCATATTATTATTACTACATAAAGATAATGGAGAAAAAAATTTGGAGGATAAAATTAAGTGAAAAAACAAGAACCACTTCCACCTAGTGCTGAAGCTGCTGCCACTAGTCATGACAAAAAACATGAAATGCCATCAACGTCATATGCCAAGTCCGATGTCCAATGTCATCATAAGGGTATGTAAAATCCAAAATGCCAAAGTTCAGTAACACAAAGAAAAAAATAAATGTATTTCATTTGAGGATAAACGTAAGCTAGTCAATATGCCATTTATGACATTGATGCTGCTTTCACATCGCAAAACCTGCTTTGATCCGGTTTTTAAAACATTTCTTAAAACGGTCAGAACAACTTAAACCCCTTTCACATCGCATGTTTTAAACAGTATATTACTGGTTAATTACCCTTTTTGTACCTTTCACATTGAACCCATTTTCACCCATGCCCTGGTACTTGCCAGTGCTGTCCAGGCAGAGGGGTCTCCACCCCAGTCCCCTGGTACTTGCCAGCTCTGTCCAGGCAGCGGGGTCTCCCCCTCTCCCCTGGTACTTGCCAGCACTGACAGGGCAGCAGGGTCTCCCTCCCCGGTACTTTCCAGCGCTGTCAGGGTAGTGAGGTCTCCCATCCCTCCCCTGGTACTTGCCAGCGCTGTCCTGCAGCGGGATTCATGCATTGCTGGGAGGCAGTGAGGTCCGTTTGGCAAATGGGCAGTGGGAGGCGGGGTAAACCTGCAGGCCATGTCACCAGCATGACTGACTCCGCTTCTATCTGGAATTCCTCCAAAGGATCCTGCAGCGCTATGCCTTCTGCTGCTGCTGGGAGTCGTCCATCATCTGAGAGGGGAAGTCAGAACACCGCTATGTCTTTCACAAACAAATTGACCATCCAACAGTCTTTTGCGATGAGGACGAAATATGACAACGGTCATCCTATGGCAAACTGGATAGCTGCTATGTTGGCATTAGACATGCGTCAGCAATCATCGGAGTGGGATTTAGACAGTTGATGGAGGTATGGAGGTATTGTGTTCCCGGTACAAATCCCATCTAGATTCCACTTCACTAAGCAGGCAATGTAAAGAGACGTCTTAAAAAGTGTCCTCAGTGACCTGAAAAATGTGGCTGTACCCACTGTCCACTTAAACATGGACATGTGGACACGTGGTTCTGGGCAAGCTAAGGACTATATAACTGTGACAGACCACTGGGTAGATGCATCGCCTTCCGCAGCAACAGCAACAACATCTCTGAAACACCAGCTCCTTCCAAGGCTGGCTACGCTGTCTATCACCAGTTTCAGTAAGAGGCACAACGCCAACAACCTCTTAGAGACCTAAAGGAAATCATTGCGCAGTGGCTTGCTGGGGATTTGTGATATCGGACAACATTGTGCGGGCATTACATACATATGGGCAATTTCCAACATGTGCCATGTTTTGCCCACACAATAAATTTGGTGGTGCAGCATTCCCTTAAAAGTGACAGGAGCGTGCAGAAGATGATTTCGGTGGCCCGCAAATTTGCCAGACACTTTTGTCATTCTGCCACTGCCTGACTAAGACTGGAGTGATATCAAAAACTCCAGAACTTGCTCTGCCATCACCTCAAACAAGATGTTGTAATGCACTGGATCTTCACCCTCTATATGCTACAGAGGAAGGAGGAGCAGCAAAAGGTTATTCAAGCGTACACAGCCACCTAATACATAGGCAAAGGAGCGGGGATGCACTTGACTCAAGCTAAAGTGTTGCAATTCCACAAAGTATGTAGCTCTTCTGGAGGAAGCCCTTCATACCCTTTGCCAGGATATGAGGTTGGTCAGTATATTAAAGTCAGAGGAATACATTATGGCCACCATGCTTGATCCTTGGTTTAAAGCGTATGTTGTGTCTCTGTTTCCAGCAGACACAAGTCTACAGAGGTGCATCTGAAGCGGTCCCTGACACGGCAACAGTTCCTCCTTAATTTTCTCCCACCCCTGTGGCCGCGAGAAAACAGCTCAAATTTCACGATAGACGAGATAAAATTGTGGCTCAGCAAAATAAAAACAGACAAATCAACAGGCCCAGATAGGATTCATCCTAGGGTACTAAAGGATTTAAGGGAGAAATTAGCAATACCTCTGTTTCACATTTTTGATAACTCGTTTACATCTGGTAAAGAACCAAAAGACTGTAGAATAGCTGAGGTAGTGCCAATATTCAAAAAAGGAAAAAGGGATGACCCAGCTAATTACAGGCCTGTGAGCTTAACATCAATAGTGGGTATTAAGGGATGGCATCCTGGAATATTTAGATCTTCATAGTTTACTTAGTATCAACCAACATGGGTTTGTGAAAAATCGTTCATGCCAAACAAATGTCAGCAAAAGTCTTGATAATGAAAATGCTGTAAACGTGGTCTTCTTAGATTTTGCTAAGGCCTTTAATACAGTGCCACACAAGAGGTTGATAAACAAAATGGAGCAACTGGGACTAGGGGAAATAATTTGTATGTGGTAGGGAACTGGTTGTGTAATAGAGAACAGAGAGTGGTTGTGAATGGCACAGTATCAAATATGATACCAGTACTAAGTGGAGTGCCACAAGGGTCGGTAATGAGCCCATTTTGTTTAACATATTTATTAACGATATTGGGGTGGGAATACTTAGCAAATTTTCCATCTTTGCTGATGACACAAAATTGAGCAGATTATTTAGTTTAACTGAGGATGTCTCTGTGCTTCAAAATGATCTTAATAAACTAGATGATTGGGCAAACAAGTGGAAAATGAGGTTCAATGTAGATGAATGCAAGGTTATGCACCTTGGGGACATAACCAATGTGCTAGTTGTATTCTAAGCGGGGAGGCATTGGGTAATTCAGAACTTGAAAAGGACTTAGGAGTCCAAATAAATAATACATTGGGGTGCAGTGCTCAATGTCATATAGCAACTAACAAGGCAAATAGAATACTGGCATGTATAAAAAGGGGTATGGAAACTAGGGACTCAAAAGTAATTATGCCACCGTACAAAGCATTGGTTAGACCACATCTTGAATATGGAGTACAGTTCTGGGCCCTGCACTATACTGGAAAGAATCCAAAGAACAGCAACAAAACTAATAAAGGGAATGGAGAATTTAAGCTATGAGGACAGATTGAACAAATTAGGATTGTTTACGCTGGAGAAGTGATGTTTAAGGGGGGACATGCTTAACATGTACAAACAGGGCTGGACTGGCCATCTGCCACTTCTGGCAAATGCCAGAAGGGTCGATGGCCTTGTGGGCCAATTTTGTGCAGAAAGTTCTTAGAACTTAGAGGTTCTTAGTGTTACGTTGCCCTGGCCTGAGCACCAGGGACAATACGGGTTCCAGACGGGGAGACAATAATGCGTGAGCCCACAGCCGGGACCGCCGGTTAGGACGGCCACAGCGGGTCCTACACTCTCTCTGTTGAGTCCCCGAGGCAGATGGCAAACCCCTGCGGAGCTAGGCTTCACCTGTGGCCGCCGCGTTCGAAGGAGCGAGTTACGCCCGCTCCGACCCCGATGCAGCCAGGTCTTATGTGGTGACAAGGGGTAAGCGATCGCCACGGGGAATACTCAAGAGGATAAGCTGACTAATGGACCTAACTGGAGACTGGCCCCTAACTGCCAGCACCAGGCCAAGACGGGGAGTGCGACCTAGTCGCAGACACCAGCGGATAGAAGGGAGTCCCCAAGAATACTCCAACGGGACCGTGACTCCCAAAGCAGGGATCCGGATGAACGGAGACACTCCTGCCTAAACAGAACACTAATGACAGACGGGGGCCAGGGAACAAATACCAAAAGACGGGGACAAGGAGGCAAAAGAGAATGACCAAAGATAATCCCACGGAGGGGCTTAGCCACGGCGGGCCAGAGAACCAAAGGAGGAAAAGACCAGAGCTCCACTGGAGCACTTACGTGACCCACGGAAGATGGAGACAGTGGGTCCGTTGCTGGCTCACAGGCTGAGGATGGATTTCAGCTGAGGAGTCCGAGGAAGTGCTGGAATAAAGGGATCCGCAGGCAGGCAAGCTGACAGGCAGGCACAAGCTGACAGGCAGGCACAAGCTGACAGGCAGGGAGACCAGGAAGGCTGCAGAGGAGAACCACTGCCAGGAAAACTGGGACCAAGGACCCAGGGGACCGGAAAATATAAGCTAAATGCCCTGGAGCAGGAAAAGCTATAACCGGCGTCTGTGCCCAGCAGACGCCGGCTATTTATTCAAATTTCGCGCCGCCTGACTAACGTCAGGCGCGCGCGTTCCTGGCCGCCGGGCGGAAGCTCGGGGACGTTGCCTAGCAACGCCCCGATGCTTAGCCTCAGAGTGAGGCTTGGGACGCTGCCCGGCAACGTCCCCCGCCGCGTCAGATGACGCTGCACTCGCCGTCCGTCCGGGTGCAGGGACACCCAGGCGGCGTGCAACAGTACCCCCCCCTTGATGAAGGGTTAACAACCCTTTCCCACCAGGTTTATCTGGGAATTGACGAAAAAAGGCCCTCCTAAGGTTGGGCAAATGCAAATCTCCATCGGAAACCCAGGACCTCTCTTCGGGACCAAATCCCCTCCAGTGTACCAGAAACTGCAAGGAACCTCTCACAAGTCTAGAATCGAGGATCTTTTCCACGCGGAACTCCTGTTGCCCCTGCACCATCACTGGGGCGGAGCCATTCCTCAGTCTGCGAGGAAATCTCTGTGAAAACACCACTGGCTTAAGAAGCGAAGCATGGAAGGTACTCGAAATCCTGAGGGATTTAGGTAAAGCAAGACGGAATGCTACCGGATTAACCCTCCTGACAATCCGAAAAGGCCCAATGAACCGAGGCCCTAACCTTGCTGATGGTTGGTGAAGCTTTATATTACGGGTGGATAGCCACACCCAGTCACCAACTTTGAAAGAGCAAGGCCCTCTGGACTTGTCAGAGAATACCTTCTCTCTGAAAGAGGCTTCTTTAAGAGCCAAGTGGACTTTCCTCCATATGACTTTGAGGCGAGAGGCAGCTGTCGAAGAAGAGCCAGGGGCATTCGGTCCCAGAGAATTAGTCCGTGGATGGAATCCGTAGACTGCAAAAAAGGGCGACATCTTAGAGGCCGAATGATGTGCGTTATTATACGCAAATTCGGCTAACGGCAGGAAATCAACCCAGTCATTTTGAAGTTTGGAAACAAAGACCCTCAGATACTGCTTAAGAGACTGATTTAGACGCTCTGTTTGTCCATTGGCCTGTGGATGGAATGCGGAAGTGAGGCTGATCTTAACCTTCAAGGCAGCACAAAACATTCTCCAAAACTGAGCCACAAACTGTGGACCCCGGTCGGACACAATATCACTGGGAAATCCGTGCAACCGAAAAATGTGCTGAAGGAATAGTGTGGCCAGTTCTTTAGCCGAGGGTAACTGCCTTAAAGCCACAAAATGCGCCATCTTAGAAAATCTATCGACAACGACCCAAATGACTTGACAGTGTGATGAGACTGGAAGACCCACAATAAAATCCATGGCCAGATGGGACCAAGGCCTGCCAGGAACGGACAAAGGCAACAACTCTCCCAATGGTCGAGAACGTGGAACTTTATGTCGGGCACACTCTGGACAAGACAAGACAAAGTCCTTGCTGTCCCTGGCCATCCCTGGCCACCAGACCACTCGGGATAACAAAGCAAGGGTTTTATATACTCCTGGGTGACCAGAAATCTTAGTATCATGGCATTCTGCCAACACTCTGCGTCTAAATGAAGGAGGAACAAACAGTTTATTCTCCGGAGTTTGGGCTGAAGCTTGCCCTTGAGCTTGCCGGAGAAGACCCTCCAAGGTCTGGCTAACTCTGGCATGGATACAGGACGAAGGAATGATGGACCCAGACTTGATCCCACCCTCTTGTTGAGGAACGAAACATCTGGAAAGGGCGTCTGCCCTGATGTTTTTCGATCCAGGGATATAAGAAATAATGAAATTAAACCTCATAAAGAAGAGAGCCCACCGGGCTTGGCGAGCGTTCAGTCTTTTGGCTGATTCAATGTATTGTAGATTCTTATGATCAGTTAAGACAAGAATCTGATGAACCGCTCCTTCCAGCCACTGTCGCCATTCATCAAAGGCCCACTTAATGGCGAGTAACTCCCTGTTGCCCACATCATAATTGGACTCTGCTTGAGAAAATTTTTTGGACATGTAGGCACAAGGGTGGAATTGTGAAGACTCCGGATCTCTCTGAGAGAGAACCGCCCCGGCCCCAACTTCAGAGGCGTCGACCTCCACCACAAATGGCAGCTCAGGGTTGGGATGTCTAAGAATTGGAGCCGAGATGAAGGCTTGCTTCAAGGTCTTAAAAGCCTGTTCTACCTGAGGAGTCCATGCTGATGGATCCGCACCTTTCTTGGTCAAAGCCACCAAGGGTGCCACAATTGAAGAAAAGGCATGAATGAATCGCCTATAATAATTGGCGAACCCAAGAAATCGCTGGACTGCTTTTAAATTGGTGGGTCGCACCCAATCCAAAATGGCTTGTAATTTCTTGGGGTCCATTTGGAACCCTTGCGAAGAAATTATATAACCCAAGAAAGATACCTGGGTCACCTCAAATTCGCATTTCTCTAATTTAGCGAATAACTGATTCTCGCGCAATTTCTGTAGAACCTGACGAACTTGTGCCCTATGCGAGTCCAAGTCTTGGGAAAAAAATTAAAATATCGTCTAAATAGACAACCACGAACTTGCCCAAGAATTCCCGAAGGACATCGTTAATAAAATCCTGAAAAACGGCTGGGGCATTGGATAGCCCGAACGGCATTACCAGGTACTCATAGTGCCCCGTCTGAGTACTGAACGCCGTTTTCCACTCGTACCCTTCCAGAATTCTTATGAGGTTATAAGCCCCCCTAAGGTCAATTTTAGAAAAGATGGTAGCGGAACGTAGTTGATCAAACAGAACCGTAATTAAAGGAAGGGGATAGGTGTTTTTCACCGTAATTTTATTAAGGGCACGGAAATCTATGCACGGCCTCAAGGAACCATCCTTCTTTTCCACAAAAAAGAAGCCGGCACTGAGCGGAGATTTAGAGGGCCGAATAAACCCCTTGGACAAACTTTCCTGGATGTACTCATCCATGGCCTTTGTTTCCGGAAGAGACAATGCATAAAGTCTACTCTTGGGCAATGGCGCGTTGGGGACTAATTGGATGGCACAGTCGTATGGCCGATGTGGAGGTAAACTGTCGGCCTTACCCTTTGAAAACACGTCTGAGTAATCCCGGTAGGGAATGGGAATCCCCGCTAAAGAGGTGGACATCACAGGAAGCGAAATATGAAGGCACTTCTGTTGACAATTGGGGTTCCACTGGGTAATCTCCCCAAGGCGCCAATCAATGATGGGATTATGTTTTTTCAACCAGGGGAAACCCAATATGATGGGTACCGAAGGACATGAGGTTAACAGGAAAGTGATCTCCTCCTGGTGAAAAAGACCAATGGTCAACTGTACGAGTGGAGTCTGAAATGTAACGGCCCCATTGGACAGAACCCCACCATCTAAGCCCCGTAAGGTAATGGGGATAGGAAGCTGGAGCTGAGGAATCCCCAAACTCTGGGCGAGGGAAGAGTCCAGGAAATTACCAGCCGCGCCGCTGTCAACAAATACTGACCCCGAAAAATTACCCCCTTGAAAAGAAATATGCCCCGGGATTAGTAAAGAATCTAGAGAGGAAAAGAGCTGGAGCCCAAAGTGAACCCTCTCTTCGTTCACTTGGCCCGGCCTTTTACTGGCCTATTGGGGCAATTTCTCAAGATGTGACCCTTACAGCCACAGTATAAACACAGACCTGAGTTTAATCGACGAGCCCTTTCTTCTGGGGAAATGCGAGCTGCCCCAAGTTGCATGGGCTCCTCACTTTCCTCAGGGGTCATCGGAACATAGGGAACCACCCGAGTGAGCGAGCCCCGTTCCGACCTCCGCTCACGGAGTCGACGGTCAATTTTAATGGCTAATTCCATTAACTTGTCCAATGTTTTAGGTGCCGGGTATTGAATGAGGCAATCCTTGATCTCATCAGAAAGACCGCAACGAAACTGACTGCGTAATGCAGGGTCGTTCCACCCGCAATCATTCGCCCATCGGCGGAACTCGGTACAATAAACCTCGGCTTGGTCTTTCCCTTGCCTAAGGGCTCTAAGATGAGTCTCTGCTGAGGCTTCACGGTCAGGATCATCATACAACAAAGAAACCGTCTACGGAGGCCAGGGCTGGGCTGTCCGACGGCAATCCAAAGGCCCAGGTCTTGGGGTCACCCTGGAGCAAAGAGATAACTAGTCCAATACGCTGGGCCTCGGATGAGAAGGAGCGTGTTTTGAGCCGAAAATACAACTTACAACTCTCACGAAAATTAAAAAAGGTTTTGCGGTCTCCAGAGAACCGATCAGGCAGGTTCATTTTGGGATCTGAACCCCCTGAGTCTGGAGGCCGCGTCCTCTGCTCTTGGGATGCTACCTTCAAGGACAATTCCCGGACCATCTGAGTTAGCCCTTGAAGCTGATCAGAAAACGTCTGAGAAGGGGTACTCATAATACCAAACGACACAAATAAATACCTCTCCTGGTATTTGACAGAGGAGATCTGTCTTTATTCTGGCCGGTTATAATGTTACGTTGCCCTGGCCTGAGCACCAGGGACAATACGGGTTCCAGACGGGGAGACAATAAGGCGTGAGCCCACAGCCGGGACCGCCGGTTAGGACGGCCACAGCGGGTCCTACACTCTCTCTGTTGAGTCCCCGAGGCAGATGGCAAACCCCTGCGGAGCTAGGCTTCACCTGTGGCCGCCGCGTTCGAAGGAGCGAATTACGCCCGCTCCGACCCCGATGCAGCCAGGTCTTATGTGGTGACAAGGGGTAAGCGATCGCCACGGGGAATACTCAAGAGGATAAGCTGACTAATGGACCTAACTGGAGACTGGCCCCTAACTTCCGGCACCAGGCCAAGACGGGGAGTGCGACCTAGTCGCAGACACCAGCGGATAGAAGGGAGTCCCCAAGAATACTCCAACGGGACCGTGACTCCCAAAGCAGGGATCCGGATGAACGGAGACACTCCTGCCTAAACAGAACACTAATGACAGACGGGGGCCAGGGAACAAATACCAAAAGACGGGGACAAGGAGGCAAAAGAGAATGACCAAAGATAATCCCACGGAGGGGCTTAGCCACGGCGGGCCAGAGAACCAAAGGAGGAAAAGACCAGAGCTCCACTGGAGCACTTACGTGACCCACGGAAGATGGAGACAGTGGGTCCGTTGCTGGCTCACAGGCTGAGGATGGATTTCAGCTGAGGAGTCCGAGGAAGTGCTGGAATAAAGGGATCCGCAGGCAGGCAAGCTGACAGGCAGGCACAAGCTGACAGGCAGGCACAAGCTGACAGGCAGGGAGACCAGGAAGGCTGCAGAGGAGAACCACTGCCAGGAAAACTGGGACCAAGGACCCAGGGGACCGGAAAATATAAGCTAAATGCCCTGGAGCAGGAAAAGCTATAACCGGCGTCTGTGCCCAGCAGACGCCGGCTATTTATTCAAATTTCGCGCCGCCTGACTAACGTCAGGCGCGCGCGTTCCTGGCCGCCGGGCGGAAGCTCGGGGACGTTGCCTAGCAACGCCCCGATGCTTAGCCTCAGAGTGAGGCTTGGGACGCTGCCCGGCAACGTCCCCCGCCGCGTCAGATGACGCTGCACTCGCCGTCCGTCCGGGTGCAGGGACACCCAGGCGGCGTGCAACAGTACCCCCCCCTTGATGAAGGGTTAACAACCCTTTCCCACCAGGTTTATCTGGGAATTGACGAAAAAAGGCCCTCCTAAGGTTGGGCAAATGCAAATCTCCATCGGAAACCCAGGACCTCTCTTCGGGACCAAATCCCCTCCAGTGTACCAGAAACTGCAAGGAACCTCTCACAAGTCTAGAATCGAGGATCTTTTCCACGCGGAACTCCTGTTGCCCCTGCACCATCACTGGGGCGGAGCCATTCCTCAGTCTGCGAGGAAATCTCTGTGAAAACACCACTGGCTTAAGAAGCGAAGCATGGAAGGTACTCGAAATCCTGAGGGATTTAGGTAAAGCAAGACGGAATGCTACCGGATTAACCCTCCTGACAATCCGAAAAGGCCCAATGAACCGAGGCCCTAACCTTGCTGATGGTTGGTGAAGCTTTATATTACGGGTGGATAGCCACACCCAGTCACCAACTTTGAAAGAGCAAGGCCCTCTGGACTTGTCAGAGAATACCTTCTCTCTGAAAGAGGCTTCTTTAAGAGCCAAGTGGACTTTCCTCCATATGACTTTGAGGCGAGAGGCAGCTGTCGAAGAAGAGCCAGGGGCATTCGGTCCCAGAGAATTAGTCCGTGGATGGAATCCGTAGACTGCAAAAAAGGGCGACATCTTAGAGGCCGAATGATGTGCGTTATTATACGCAAATTCGGCTAACGGCAGGAAATCAACCCAGTCATTTTGAAGTTTGGAAACAAAGACCCTCAGATACTGCTTAAGAGACTGATTTAGACGCTCTGTTTGTCCATTGGCCTGTGGATGGAATGCGGAAGTGAGGCTGATCTTAACCTTCAAGGCAGCACAAAACATTCTCCAAAACTGAGCCACAAACTGTGGACCCCGGTCGGACACAATATCACTGGGAAATCCGTGCAACCGAAAAATGTGCTGAAGGAATAGTGTGGCCAGTTCTTTAGCCGAGGGTAACTGCCTTAAAGCCACAAAATGCGCCATCTTAGAAAATCTATCGACAACGACCCAAATGACTTGACAGTGTGATGAGACTGGAAGACCCACAATAAAATCCATGGCCAGATGGGACCAAGGCCTGCCAGGAACGGACAAAGGCAACAACTCTCCCAATGGTCGAGAACGTGGAACTTTATGTCGGGCACACTCTGGACAAGACAAGACAAAGTCCTTGCTGTCCCTGGCCATCCCTGGCCACCAGACCACTCGGGATAACAAAGCAAGGGTTTTATATACTCCTGGGTGACCAGAAATCTTAGTATCATGGCATTCTGCCAACACTCTGCGTCTAAATGAAGGAGGAACAAACAGTTTATTCTCCGGAGTTTGGGCTGGGGCTTGCCCTTGAGCTTGCCGGAGAAGACCCTCCAAGGTCTGGCTAACTCTGGCATGGATACAGGACGAAGGAATGATGGACCCAGACTTGATCCCACCCTCTTGTTGAGGAACGAAACATCTGGAAAGGGCGTCTGCCCTGATGTTTTTCGATCCAGGGATATAAGAAATAATGAAATTAAACCTCATAAAGAAGAGAGCCCACCGGGCTTGGCGAGCGTTCAGTCTTTTGGCTGATTCAATGTATTGTAGATTCTTATGATCAGTTAAGACAAGAATCTGATGAACCGCTCCTTCCAGCCACTGTCGCCATTCATCAAAGGCCCACTTAATGGCGAGTAACTCCCTGTTGCCCACATCATAATTGGACTCTGCTTGAGAAAATTTTTTGGACATGTAGGCACAAGGGTGGAATTGTGAAGACTCCGGATCTCTCTGAGAGAGAACCGCCCCGGCCCCAACTTCAGAGGCGTCGACCTCCACCACAAATGGCAGCTCAGGGTTGGGATGTCTAAGAATTGGAGCCGAGATGAAGGCTTGCTTCAAGGTCTTAAAAGCCTGTTCTACCTGAGGAGTCCATGCTGATGGATCCGCACCTTTCTTGGTCAAAGCCACCAAGGGTGCCACAATTGAAGAAAAGGCATGAATGAATCGCCTATAATAATTGGCGAACCCAAGAAATCGCTGGACTGCTTTTAAATTGGTGGGTCGCACCCAATCCAAAATGGCTTGTAATTTCTTGGGGTCCATTTGGAACCCTTGCGAAGAAATTATATAACCCAAGAAAGATACCTGGGTCACCTCAAATTCGCATTTCTCTAATTTAGCGAATAACTGATTCTCGCGCAATTTCTGTAGAACCTGACGAACTTGTGCCCTATGCGAGTCCAAGTCTTGGGAAAAAAATTAAAATATCGTCTAAATAGACAACCACGAACTTGCCCAAGAATTCCCGAAGGACATCGTTAATAAAATCCTGAAAAACGGCTGGGGCATTGGATAGCCCGAACGGCATTACCAGGTACTCATAGTGCCCCGTCTGAGTACTGAACGCCGTTTTCCACTCGTACCCTTCCAGAATTCTTATGAGGTTATAAGCCCCCCTAAGGTCAATTTTAGAAAAGATGGTAGCGGAACGTAGTTGATCAAACAGAACCGTAATTAAAGGAAGGGGATAGGTGTTTTTCACCGTAATTTTATTAAGGGCACGGAAATCTATGCACGGCCTCAAGGAACCATCCTTCTTTTCCACAAAAAAGAAGCCGGCACTGAGCGGAGATTTAGAGGGCCGAATAAACCCCTTGGACAAACTTTCCTGGATGTACTCATCCATGGCCTTTGTTTCCGGAAGAGACAATGCATAAAGTCTACTCTTGGGCAATGGCGCGTTGGGGACTAATTGGATGGCACAGTCGTATGGCCGATGTGGAGGTAAACTGTCGGCCTTACCCTTTGAAAACACGTCTGAGTAATCCCGGTAGGGAATGGGAATCCCCGCTAAAGAGGTGGACATCACAGGAAGCGAAATATGAAGGCACTTCTGTTGACAATTGGGGTTCCACTGGGTAATCTCCCCAAGGCGCCAATCAATGATGGGATTATGTTTTTTCAACCAGGGGAAACCCAATATGATGGGTACCGAAGGACATGAGGTTAACAGGAAAGTGATCTCCTCCTGGTGAAAAAGACCAATGGTCAACTGTACGAGTGGAGTCTGAAATGTAACGGCCCCATTGGACAGAACCCCACCATCTAAGCCCCGTAAGGTAATGGGGATAGGAAGCTGGAGCTGAGGAATCCCCAAACTCTGGGCGAGGGAAGAGTCCAGGAAATTACCAGCCGCGCCGCTGTCAACAAATACTGACCCCGAAAAATTACCCCCTTGAAAAGAAATATGCCCCGGGATTAGTAAAGAATCTAGAGAGGAAAAGAGCTGGAGCCCAAAGTGAACCCTCTCTTCGTTCACTTGGCCCGGCCTTTTACTGGCCTATTGGGGCAATTTCTCAAGATGTGACCCTTACAGCCACAGTATAAACACAGACCTGAGTTTAATCGACGAGCCCTTTCTTCTGGGGAAATGCGAGCTGCCCCAAGTTGCATGGGCTCCTCACTTTCCTCAGGGGTCATCGGAACATAGGGAACCACCCGAGTGAGCGAGCCCCGTTCCGACCTCCGCTCACGGAGTCGACGGTCAATTTTAATGGCTAATTCCATTAACTTGTCCAATGTTTTAGGTGCCGGGTATTGAATGAGGCAATCCTTGATCTCATCAGAAAGACCGCAACGAAACTGACTGCGTAATGCAGGGTCGTTCCACCCGCAATCATTCGCCCATCGGCGGAACTCGGTACAATAAACCTCGGCTTGGTCTTTCCCTTGCCTAAGGGCTCTAAGATGAGTCTCTGCTGAGGCTTCACGGTCAGGATCATCATACAACAAAGAAACCGTCTACGGAGGCCAGGGCTGGGCTGTCCGACGGCAATCCAAAGGCCCAGGTCTTGGGGTCACCCTGGAGCAAAGAGATAACTAGTCCAATACGCTGGGCCTCGGATGAGAAGGAGCGTGTTTTGAGCCGAAAATACAACTTACAACTCTCACGAAAATTAAAAAAGGTTTTGCGGTCTCCAGAGAACCGATCAGGCAGGTTCATTTTGGGATCTGAACCCCCTGAGTCTGGAGGCCGCGTCCTCTGCTCTTGGGATGCTACCTTCAAGGACAATTCCCGGACCATCTGAGTTAGCCCTTGAAGCTGATCAGAAAACGTCTGAGAAGGGGTACTCATAATACCAAACGACACAAATAAATACCTCTCCTGGTATTTGACAGAGGAGATCTGTCTTTATTCTGGCCGGTTATAATGTTACGTTGCCCTGGCCTGAGCACCAGGGACAATACGGGTTCCAGACGGGGAGACAATAAGGCGTGAGCCCACAGCCGGGACCGCCGGTTAGGACGGCCACAGCGGGTCCTACACTCTCTCTGTTGAGTCCCCGAGGCAGATGGCAAACCCCTGCGGAGCTAGGCTTCACCTGTGGCCGCCGCGTTCGAAGGAGCGAATTACGCCCGCTCCGACCCCGATGCAGCCAGGTCTTATGTGGTGACAAGGGGTAAGCGATCGCCACGGGGAATACTCAAGAGGATAAGCTGACTAATGGACCTAACTGGAGACTGGCCCCTAACTTCCGGCACCAGGCCAAGACGGGGAGTGCGACCTAGTCGCAGACACCAGCGGATAGAAGGGAGTCCCCAAGAATACTCCAACGGGACCGTGACTCCCAAAGCAGGGATCCGGATGAACGGAGACACTCCTGCCTAAACAGAACACTAATGACAGACGGGGGCCAGGGAACAAATACCAAAAGACGGGGACAAGGAGGCAAAAGAGAATGACCAAAGATAATCCCACGGAGGGGCTTAGCCACGGCGGGCCAGAGAACCAAAGGAGGAAAAGACCAGAGCTCCACTGGAGCACTTACGTGACCCACGGAAGATGGAGACAGTGGGTCCGTTGCTGGCTCACAGGCTGAGGATGGATTTCAGCTGAGGAGTCCGAGGAAGTGCTGGAATAAAGGGATCCGCAGGCAGGCAAGCTGACAGGCAGGCACAAGCTGACAGGCAGGCACAAGCTGACAGGCAGGGAGACCAGGAAGGCTGCAGAGGAGAACCACTGCCAGGAAAACTGGGACCAAGGACCCAGGGGACCGGAAAATATAAGCTAAATGCCCTGGAGCAGGAAAAGCTATAACCGGCGTCTGTGCCCAGCAGACGCCGGCTATTTATTCAAATTTCGCGCCGCCTGACTAACGTCAGGCGCGCGCGTTCCTGGCCGCCGGGCGGAAGCTCGGGGACGTTGCCTAGCAATGCCCCGATGCTTAGCCTCAGAGTGAGGCTTGGGACGCTGCCCGGCAACGTCCCCCGCCGCGTCAGATGACGCTGCACTCGCCGTCCGTCCGGGTGCAGGGACACCCGGGCGGCGTGCAACAGTACCCCCCCCTTGATGAAGGGTTAACAACCCTTTCCCACCAGGTTTATCTGGGAATTGACGAAAAAAGGCCCTCCTAAGGTTGGGCGAATGCAAATCTCCATCGGAAACCCAGGACCTCTCTTCGGGACCAAATCCCCTCCAGTGTACCAGAAACTGCAAGGAACCTCTCACAAGTCTAGAATCGAGGATCTTTTCCACGCGGAACTCCTGTTGCCCCTGCACCATCACTGGGGCGGAGCCATTCCTCAGTCTGCGAGGAAATCTCTGTGAAAACACCACTGGCTTAAGAAGCGAAGCATGGAAGGTACTCGAAATCCTGAGGGATTTAGGTAAAGCAAGACGGAATGCTACCGGATTAACCCTCCTGACAATCCGAAAAGGCCCAATGAACCGAGGCCCTAACCTTGCTGATGGTTGGTGAAGCTTTATATTACGGGTGGATAGCCACACCCAGTCACCAACTTTGAAAGAGCAAGGCCCTCTGGACTTGTCAGAGAATACCTTCTCTCTGAAAGAGGCTTCTTTAAGAGCCAAGTGGACTTTCCTCCATATGACTTTGAGGCGAGAGGCAGCTGTCGAAGAAGAGCCAGGGGCATTCGGTCCCAGAGAATTAGTCCGTGGATGGAATCCGTAGACTGCAAAAAAGGGCGACATCTTAGAGGCCGAATGATGTGCGTTATTATACGCAAATTCGGCTAACGGCAGGAAATCAACCCAGTCATTTTGAAGTTTGGAAACAAAGACCCTCAGATACTGCTTAAGAGACTGATTTAGACGCTCTGTTTGTCCATTGGCCTGTGGATGGAATGCGGAAGTGAGGCTGATCTTAACCTTCAAGGCAGCACAAAACATTCTCCAAAACTGAGCCACAAACTGTGGACCCCGGTCGGACACAATATCACTGGGAAATCCGTGCAACCGAAAAATGTGCTGAAGGAATAGTGTGGCCAGTTCTTTAGCCGAGGGTAACTGCCTTAAAGCCACAAAATGCGCCATCTTAGAAAATCTATCGACAACGACCCAAATGACTTGACAGTGTGATGAGACTGGAAGACCCACAATAAAATCCATGGCCAGATGGGACCAAGGCCTGCCAGGAACGGACAAAGGCAACAACTCTCCCAATGGTCGAGAACGTGGAACTTTATGTCGGGCACACTCTGGACAAGACAAGACAAAGTCCTTGCTGTCCCTGGCCATCCCTGGCCACCAGACCACTCGGGATAACAAAGCAAGGGTTTTATATACTCCTGGGTGACCAGAAATCTTAGTATCATGGCATTCTGCCAACACTCTGCGTCTAAATGAAGGAGGAACAAACAGTTTATTCTCCGGAGTTTGGGCTGAAGCTTGCCCTTGAGCTTGCCGGAGAAGACCCTCCAAGGTCTGGCTAACTCTGGCATGGATACAGGACGAAGGAATGATGGACCCAGACTTGATCCCACCCTCTTGTTGAGGAACGAAACATCTGGAAAGGGCGTCTGCCCTGATGTTTTTCGATCCAGGGATATAAGAAATAATGAAATTAAACCTCATAAAGAAGAGAGCCCACCGGGCTTGGCGAGCGTTCAGTCTTTTGGCTGATTCAATGTATTGTAGATTCTTATGATCAGTTAAGACAAGAATCTGATGAACCGCTCCTTCCAGCCACTGTCGCCATTCATCAAAGGCCCACTTAATGGCGAGTAACTCCCTGTTGCCCACATCATAATTGGACTCTGCTTGAGAAAATTTTTTGGACATGTAGGCACAAGGGTGGAATTGTGAAGACTCCGGATCTCTCTGAGAGAGAACCGCCCCGGCCCCAACTTCAGAGGCGTCGACCTCCACCACAAATGGCAGCTCAGGGTTGGGATGTCTAAGAATTGGAGCCGAGATGAAGGCTTGCTTCAAGGTCTTAAAAGCCTGTTCTACCTGAGGAGTCCATGCTGATGGATCCGCACCTTTCTTGGTCAAAGCCACCAAGGGTGCCACAATTGAAGAAAAGGCATGAATGAATCGCCTATAATAATTGGCGAACCCAAGAAATCGCTGGACTGCTTTTAAATTGGTGGGTCGCACCCAATCCAAAATGGCTTGTAATTTCTTGGGGTCCATTTGGAACCCTTGCGAAGAAATTATATAACCCAAGAAAGATACCTGGGTCACCTCAAATTCGCATTTCTCTAATTTAGCGAATAACTGATTCTCGCGCAATTTCTGTAGAACCTGACGAACTTGTGCCCTATGCGAGTCCAAGTCTTGGGAAAAAATTAAAATATCGTCTAAATAGACAACCACGAACTTGCCCAAGAATTCCCGAAGAACATCGTTAATAAAATCCTGAAAAACGGCTGGGGCATTGGATAGCCCGAACGGCATTACCAGGTACTCATAGTGCCCCGTCTGAGTACTGAACGCCGTTTTCCACTCGTCCCCTTCCAGAATTCTTATGAGGTTATAAGCCCCCCTAAGGTCAATTTTAGAAAAGATGGTAGCGGAACGTAGTTGATCAAACAGAACCGTAATTAAAGGAAGGGGATAGGTGTTTTTCACCGTAATTTTATTAAGGGCACGGAAATCTATGCACGGCCTCAAGGAACCATCCTTCTTTTCCACAAAAAAGAAGCCGGCACTGAGCGGAGATTTAGAGGGCCGAATAAACCCCTTGGACAAACTTTCCTGGATGTACTCATCCATGGCCTTTGTTTCCGGAAGAGACAATGCATAAAGTCTACTCTTGGGCAATGGCGCGTTGGGGATTAATTGGATGGCACAGTCGTATGGCCGATGTGGAGGTAAACTGTCGGCCTTACCCTTTGAAAACACGTCTGAGTAATCCCGGTAGGGAATGGGAATCCCCGCTAAAGAGGTGGACATCACAGGAAGCGAAATATGAAGGCACTTCTGTTGACAATTGGGGTTCCACTGGGTAATCTCCCCAAGGCGCCAATCAATGATGGGATTATGTTTTTTCAACCAGGGGAAACCCAATATGATGGGTACCGAAGGACATGAGGTTAACAGGAAAGTGATCTCCTCCTGGACCAATGGTCAACTGTACGGGTGGAGTCTGAAATGTAACGGCCCCATTGGACAGAACCCCACCATCTAAGCCCCGTAAGGTAATGGGGATAGGAAGCTGGAGCTGAGGAATCCCCAAACTCTGGGCGAGGGAAGAGTCCAGGAAATTACCAGCCGCGCCGCTGTCAACAAATACTGATCCTGAAAAATTACCCCCTTGAAAAGAAATATGCCCCGGGATTAGTAAAGAATCTAGAGAGGAAAAGAGCTGGAGCCCAAAGTGAACCCTCTCTTCGTTCACTTGGCCCGGCCTTTTACTGGCCTATTGGGGCAATTTCTCAAGATGTGACCCTTACAGCCACAGTATAAACACAGACCTGAGTTTAATCGACGAGCCCTTTCTTCTGGGGAAATGCGAGCTGCCCCAAGTTGCATGGGCTCCTCACTTTCCTCAGGGGTCATCGGAACATAGGGAACCACCCGAGTGAGCGAGCCCCGTTCCGACCTCCGCTCACGGAGTCGACGGTCAATTTTAATGGCTAATTCCATTAACTTGTCCAATGTTTTAGGTGCCGGGTATTGAATGAGGCAATCCTTGATCTCATCAGAAAGACCGCAACGAAACTGACTGCGTAATGCAGGGTCGTTCCACCCGCAATCATTCGCCCATCGGCGGAACTCGGTACAATAAACCTCGGCTGGGTCTTTCCCTTGCCTAAGGGCTCTAAGATGAGTCTCTGCTGAGGCTTCACGGTCAGGATCATCATACAACAACCCGAGGGAACTAAAGAAACCGTCTACGGAGGCCAGGTCTTGGGGTCACCCTGGAGCAAAGAGATAACTAGTCCAATACGCTGGGCCTCGGATGAGAAGGAGCGTGTTTTGAGCCGAAAATACAACTTACAACTCTCACGAAAATTAAAAAAGGTTTTGCGGTCTCCAGAGAACCGATCAGGCAGGTTCATTTTGGGATCTGAACCCCCTGAGTCTGGAGGCCGCGTCCTCTGCTCTTGGGATGCTACCTTCAAGGACAATTCCCGGACCATCTGAGTTAGCCCTTGAAGCTGATCAGAAAACGTCTGAGAAGGGGTACTCATAATACCAAACGACACAAATAACTACCTCTCCTGGTATTTGACAGAGGAGATCTGTCTTTATTCTGGCCGGTTATAATGTTATGTTGCCCTGGCCTGAGCACCAGGGACAATACGGGTTCCAGACGGGGAGACAATAAGGCGTGAGCCCACAGCCGGGACCGCCGGTTAGGACGGCCACAGCGGGTCCTACACTCTCTCTGTTGAGTCCCCGAGGCAGATGGCAAACCCCTGCGGAGCTAGGCTTCACCTGTGGCCGCCGCGTTCGAAGGAGCGAGTTACGCCCGCTCCGACCCCGATGCAGCCAGGTCTTATGTGGTGACAAGGGGTAAGCGATCGCCACGGGGAATACTCAAGAGGATAAGCTGACTAATGGACCTAACTGGAGACTGGCCCCTAACTTCCGGCACCAGGCCAAGACGGGGAGTGCGACCTAGTCGCAGACACCAGCGGATAGAAGGGAGTCCCCAAGAATACTCCAACGGGACCGTGACTCCCAAAGCAGGGATCCGGATGAACGGAGACACTCATGCCTAAACAGAACACTAATGACAGATGGGGGCCAGGGAACAAATACCAAAAGACGGGGACAAGGAGGCAAAAGAGAATGACCAAAGATAATCCCACGGAGGGGCTTAGCCACGGCGGGCCAGAGAACCAAAGGAGGAAAAGACCAGAGCTCCACTGGAGCACTTACGTGACCCACGGAAGATGGAGACAGTGGGTCCGTTGCTGGCTCACAGGCTGAGGATGGATTTCAGCTGAGGAGTCCGAGGAAGTGCTGGAATAAAGGGATCCGCAGGCAGGCAAGCTGACAGGCAGGCACAAGCTGACAGGCAGGCACAAGCTGACAGGCAGGCACAAGCTGACAGGCAGGGAGACCAGGAAGGCTGCAGAGGAGAACCACTGCCAGGAAAACTGGGACCAAGGACCCAGGGGACCGGAAAATAAAAGCTAAATGCCCTGGAGCAGGAAAAGCTATGCCCAGCAGACGCCGGCTATTTATTCAAATTTCGCGCCGCCTGACTAACGTCAGGCGCGCGCGTTCCTGGCCGCCGGGCGGAAGCTCGTGGACGTTGCCTAGCAACGCCCCGATGCTTAGCCTCAGAGTGAGGCTTGGGACGCTGCCCGGCAACGTCCCCCGCCGCGTCAGATGACGCTGCACTCGCCGTCCGTCCGGGTGCAGGGACACCCGGGCGGCGTGCAACACTTAGAACTTTCTGCAGTAATGGTGCTGACTCGCTCGCCGCGATGAGGCGCCGCCCACCCCCGTCATGATGCGGCGCCGGCCCCCGTCATGACGAGGCGGCTGTCATGAGCCCACTGCAGTATCGAAGGGAACCAGCGCCAACGGGGGGCTCAGGGTCACGGAACCAGCAGCAGATAATGATATGTCTGATCTGTAGAGAGCAGCCAGCCAGAGAGACCACACTGTACTCTGGCCCGCACACTGGTAAAGCCATCTGCTGTGCATCAGGATGTGCTCCACCCGCTATTCTGGGTGGGGTGGTTCTAAGAAAGCACTGGGGTCTTAACCCCTTTCAATATATTTAACAAGTGTCAACATCAAAAGTGTCTTTTCAATGCTATATATACATCTGCTACTTTGCAGATTGGGCTAATTTGGAAGGGCCATAATAGGAGAGCAGCCTAAATAAATATATCCTGGACATTAATCCCTACAGATATCAGCACTTTAAGGATTTTTTTTTGTTGGATATATATATATATATATATATATATATATATATAATGTGTGTACGTATATATATATATATATGTGTGTGTGTGTATATGTGTGTGTGTGTATGTATTTATATGTATATATATATATATATATATATATATATATGTGTTGGATTGTTTCATAGTCTGTAATGGGAATTACGGTATGTCATAAATAATATGTAATGGGCAATACAGTGTGCAGCAATGTGTAATGGGCATTACGGTGCGTTCCATAATGTGTAATGCCTCCTTTTTGTGATGCCACACCTCCTTTCCATGATGCCACACCCCCTTTTTGCAGCACAAGGGTCCCTTCTGCTTTAGGTGGGCCTGTGTGCTCAAAATTCCAGGGCCGATTTCTGGTCCCAGTCCGGCCCTGTGTACAAATATATCAAGGGGCAATATAAGGAAATGTCCAGTGCACTTTTTAATACAAGGGAGGACTCTAGGACATGTGGGCATGAGTTTAGATTAGAAGAGAAAAGATTTTGTTCCCTTAGCTTAGAAGGAAACATTTTTTCACGGTCAGGGCAACAAAACTATGGAACTCTCTTCCTGGTGAGGTGGTGTCAGCAGACACAATAAATACATTTAAAATAAGGTTGGACAAACATTTATTGATTAAAAACATCCAGGGGTACAATTAAGAAAAACAGTCTTTAAAATAAAGTAAAATCAGTATTCATTACATAAAAACAAGGGTTAAGCTAATAAACCAAGGTTGAACTAGAGGGACACAAGTCTTTTTTCAGCCTTAACTACTATGTAACTATGTTTAGTAACAGCGTAGGAGCAAAAAACAAACAAACAAAATTCTGCTATTTTTAGGTTAACACTGAAGGGTTTACCAAACACTAAAGGTGTCTGGTGCACATCCCTAACTAAAGGTATATTGTATATTAATGTACAAATCGTAATTATTTCCTGTCTATCTACAATCGAGCTTTAGCCACATACTGTACCTATGATGCTATTGCTAATAATATAGTATTTTACTTAGCTGCAACAATCAGGGCAGGCGACGGGGGGGTCAAAGAGACACTCGTACCGGGCCCAAACCTTGTGAGGGGCCCAGGGCTCTGAAGGATCAGGGCTGCAGTCATAGCAATGGTTTTAAAGGCACCAGCTGCCTGCCCGCACACCTGGATTCCTGGAAGGGAACTTACTTGAAACCCAGTCCAGTTGCCCCCCTTGGTCCGGTCACCTGTCTGGCTACTCATACTTGAGTTGAATGACATCTTGCAAAAAAATGAACTGCACCACAAAAAATGCTGCGCCCTCCCCAATTAAATTGCATAGTGAATATTAATAATAAGAAAAAATACATTTAATATGCAATGTAATAAAAATCTGTATGTGTGGTTGGGAGCACGTGAGATATCAGTGTGCTGGGCACCAACATTTTTGTTGCCAGCCCTAGCAACAATAGCAATTCTTATAAATTGTATTTGTATCTAACCAAACTTGCAACCATAACCTTCATAGCCACAGATATCTGTCGGTCAATGGGGATAGGCAAAATGATGAGAGTGGGTGGTAGCAATAAGAGGGGAAGGGCTGCAGGAGTAATGGTGAGCCCCTGTCTTTAGTGCCCCTGGACCCCAAAAAGCTTTTTCCATATTTAAACTATTGTCCTGTCTGTAGTTTCTCTTATGTTTTGGTTGGTGCTCAAGAAAACTACAGTTAGTTTAACTGGTTCCTGACCAAAATTCACCTTAAGGTGTGTCATTTTGAATCACGCTAGTGTCATTGAAATAATATTATCTGTAAATCACTAATAGGATGGCATTATATAAATTGCTGATAATAAATAGCATGTAAAAAAAATAGTTTACTAGATTCTAAAAATATATATTTTTTAAATTGTAAAAATTCCAAAGAAGTCAGTTATTTATTTAATATATAGGTAAAACACACATTGAAGTGAAAGTATTAATGCTTTACTAATATTTTGCATGCCGTTTTTGAAATTGTAGTTGGAAAAATTATAGCGGTGTTATTGCTTCCAGCATTCACGACTCGTGGATTCTTTTTGTTGCATTTTTAAAAACATGTCCTTTAATTGACTTTTTATTTTGACAAGTCAGTGTATTTTTTGCACAATATCTATTTGTACTTACATGCTGAGGCAGAGTCATTGCTAAGGTCAGTGAGATGAGACCTGTGACAGGAAGCGTTCTATTTACTTTCTACAATCTGATAGGGAATGTGACTTGCTGTAACTAGCTGGAAACGTTTCAGTTCATATTTAAACATATTAGAAGGTAAATGTGTTAAATAAAATGTTGGTTTTAATTTTATTGAGAAATGTAGCTTGCCTAGGCAGAGATATGAAAGCCTGTGAACCGTAACAATAATTAAATTGTGTTATTATTGGGAAATAATTATAATGCACTGAAATGTGGAAATTTGGATGAAGTACAAATATTTTAGGACAAAAGTTTGAGTCAGCTAAAATATCTGTGTCAACATTGAGCTACAGTATTCTATGAATAAACTGAAATCAAATGTACGAAAACCTGAATTTCTACTGCATGTTATGCATGCCATTTATTTGGGTGTTGTATCAAACCACATATTAATCCACTGTTAAAGGAATGTGTGGCACACCCATCTACATTAATGCTTTGTTATAAAAAAAACTAAATAAATGTATCAAATGATATTATTATTTTGACGTGGAGTGCTTAGCATTCTGGGTAGCAGTTTAATCTTTTAAATAAATATATTTGATTCCAGGAAACATGTCTATTATCCTGTAGTTACGTTAATACACAGTGGTATTTCTGATTAAAGTAAATCATATATATGAAACCAAAAGCCCTGCACTCTCACCTTTGGCCCAGGCGTCCACTGGGGTGCCATTTAGAGAGTACTGTAATGAGTCAGCACTCCCAAATACATACCCAGAAATCCCAAAAGGGGGAAAAAACAGCACTCACCAGTCTTCTCATGAAAGAATAAGTCCAGAGTTTAATCCGATCGATAGCCTGCCGATGTTTTGGCCCTGGTGTGAACCTTTATCAAGGCGATGGCAATACAAGCAACAGTAAACAGCTAGCGAACAATGGGGTAGGGGTACTGGGACATTGTCCAATCCACTAATCCAATGCAGGTAAAGTTCAAAATGTGGTGCACTCTGTGAAATAGGCAGCGCTGCTGCTGACTGGTAATAAAAAGTATATCCCAACATAGGTTTTGTATCAACCAACATTTCAAAGCTTTACGCTTATTTTTCAAGGTTACAGGAGTCTCTGTTGTTATTTGAGTATTTGACATTCCAAGCAATATGTTTATGAGGCGCTACAGTTTTTAACCTATATATCCTGGATTCCTCCTGTTTAGAAAAGGCTTTTGACCAATCACAAGCCCTAATGAATAAGAGGATGTGGTCGATCATTTTGTATCCAAAGGAGGTAAGTTGATGGTTGCACTTTTTTAAATCGGCAGCCACCAGTTGGTCCATCAATTTGCCAGCTATGACAGCCTTAACGCAATGTGTCCAGTACTGATTTTCGGGACTTTTTAGTCCATTTATTGTGGTCCTTGAAATCCTGCCCCTAGGAAGCGTATATACATGCTATGTATATCCTGATAAAAACAGCTTTGGAGCCTTGAAATGTTGATATGTGAGAAAAACGGCATTTTAAAACCTCTTATAGACTTTGAGTGCCGTAGTTCTGTTGCTATATGTTTGGGGTGATAACCTATTAGAAGACACCTTGCTATACAATCAGAGAGTGCGGGATTGTTCATTGTATAACATATACAGTAAAACACAAACATACATTGCGTATATATAAAACTCTCAATGCTGTAGCTTATAAAATGGGCACCTTTACTTTATGATTGGTTTTCTCAATGTGGACCCATCTGTATACACATATAATTACTGATAGAACCTTCATTATTCAATGGTATTTAATTTACAGTCCATAGAAAGCAAATCTATTACATATATATTATCAATTGCAAAATGATTATCACCATCTATAACAAAGTAAGCCTTAGTAACCTGCCCATTAAAACAGCTGACATAAAAGGGAGCTTGGCACTGATTAGAGGCATAGATACACAACAAGGTAACAGGAGCTACTGTATTTGGAGAGTCCCAAAAGGAATTCAATTCCTTATAAGTGTAGGCTGACCGGTAGTTAAATTGAAAGTTCTTATGATCTACCATGGGAAATTCCCTTGTGTTTGTATCTGTTGAAGCAAAGAATGTCTGTGTGAATGGTTTTCCTTTTAAAGGAGTGTCTGCCAGTAATGCATTCGTTGCGGGAAGGTTATGTCAGGCTTTTAAGGGTTTAATTATGTGTTGATGTTAAAATTGTTAATGGAGAGGAGGTTTAATGTCCTTGTTTAAAGCTGAATTTGTTTCTCCAATGCAACTGAAGGGGAAAAATAGGTCATTCTTACATAGGTAAATTTCAGTGAGTTCATGTCAGCTGAAGCGTGGCCTATACAGACTTGTGCGTATACATAAATATTCATACATTTGAATGGATATTTTGTACAAGCATAGGTCTAACATTGGGTAATTTAGTTCCTTACATGCAATACACGAGCAATTACGGCTGACTTGCATGATTCAACCTATCAGCCGCACTATCTGTAGAATACTCAAGGTATAACAGTAATGACTATTATAGATTTGGGATAGTTTGGCCATCCATAATATTTATGTATGAAAGGGGAGAGAGGGGTGAGGGGATGGTAAAGGGAGTAGTGGAGGTGTGTATCAGAAAAGGTGGTGAGAGAAGAGAGTGTGGGATAATCGTTAACATTTCTTATTTTGTATAGAACAGCTGCAAGTTTGATGCCATGTCAGCATTACGGTAATATAATAGTGCATTTACATAGGGCTAACTTTTGGAGGAGAGCACGAAGAAATCTTTGGCCACGCTGGAGTAGGAGGTTTGCTCTAAATGTTGTATTAAGCATTAACAAGTGATAAAGTAGAGAGTGATAAAGATTGATCAAGTACCAGCCAATCAGCTCCTATCATGTTACAGGCTGTATTTGAGAAGTGATAGTTATGAGCTGATTGTCGGGTACTTGATCACTCTTTATTACTCTACACTGTGAGGGTGATTCTGGTTTGCTCGGTAAGCTGCGAAGCTTGTAGCTTACCAAGTACCAGAGACACCAGAATACTTCCCCACCCCCGCTGCCACCGATTCCTCTCGTTACCATGTGAGAGGATAGAAACATAGAAACATAGAATTTGACGGCAGATAAGAACCACTTGGCCCATCTAGTCTGCCCCTTTTTTTAAACATGTTACCTCAAACCATATTTGATCCTTATTTATTTGTAAGGATATCAATATGCCTATCCCAAGCATGTTTAAATTGTACTACTGTATTTGCGTCTACCACCTGTGATGGTAGGCTATTCCACTTATCTACTACTCTTTCTGTGAAGTAATTCTTCCTCAAATTTCCCCTGAATCTTCCTACCTCTAGTTTCAGTGCATGTCCTCGTGTTCTGCTGCTCCTCTTCCTGTGAAGAATGTCTCCCACCTTACCTTGTTAATGAAAACCATCCCCTCGCATGCCTCCGCTGCAGGAGAAATCATTTGATGGTGGCCGGCCATGGGAACGGCCATCATTTTAATGTTAATGCCCATAAAATGCTGGGCGTTCCTATGCGCGACCCATGTCCCCGCCACTGTCCACCCTGCCACGATGTATGCAAATGGATCGGCAACTATGCAAGTCCTTGAAGCTATTAGCAATGGAGGCCTGCACAGGTGCATAATAGACCATGCGCATGCACAGAGACAGAATGAGGGCCTTTATCACTTGTATAGATTTAATATCTTTGGCCCAATGAGTCAGTAGATTACATTTTGGATTTGTTGCATATTTGTTTAATCAAAATGACACTGTCCTGCTTTATGAATTTGACAGACAAGAATCCTGTTTCTGTAAGTACATTTGAAACATATTGGTATTCAACCTATGGAGTTTTGTGGGTAGACAGAATAATAATCTCTTTAATTCTGAAGTGATGTAATCTCATTAATGATGATTTATGTCCTATATCCATTTTTTAAATGCATTCCAGACTGTCTGGACGCAATTTTATAAATAGTTCTCTAAGGTGTTTGCTATCAAATGGTTGACAGTAACATAGGGGCAGATGTATTAAGCCTGGTGAAGAGATAAAGTGGAAGGTGATAACACACCAGCAATCAACTCCTAACTGCCATTTTCAAATATAGCTGATTGGCTGCTGAATTACCACCTTCTACAGATGGAGCAGCTCTCAATGAAGGCAATAGAAGCGCCAACTGCCTCTTGCACGCCCCTTTCTGTCGGATCCCGTCGCTGCCCTCCGCTGGATTCCCGCCGCTCCCCCATCCTCCCTTATAGTCCTCCCACTTCCCCCACTCGCCCTGCCCATCTCCCTGAAGCAGAGATGGACAGATAGAACTCCTGTTCGCCAGCCTGCGCCAGCTCAGGAGATCTGGTGATTCTAAAAGCTGGCTGA
The DNA here is from genome assembly GCF_055691185.1 of Crinia signifera. NCBI lineage: Eukaryota > Metazoa > Chordata > Amphibia > Anura > Myobatrachidae > Crinia > Crinia signifera. The sequence goes on from NC_139217.1 coordinate 284,848,996, forward strand.
CAGGCGTTCCATCTGTGCTTTATCTCCATTTTATCTCTTCACTATGTATATGTAACTATGGATGGTTTGTCGCCAGTTCATAAGGTCAACATATTATTCATATTATCATGGTCACTGCCAACATGCTGAGCATGATAATGCATCTTACAATTTTCACACTACCTGCTCATTGTCATGGGTTTCATGCTGCTGCTCCTACCGCTGCAACCATGGTCCCGGAACTGCTGTTCATGCCTGCTTCCTCACTCCAGCTCTGTCTAGTAAATGTCCCTCCCAAAATTGCTGTTACTTTAGCATTCTTGAGAAGTGTCTCGTCTTAGGCGGAGGCCATTTTGGGTGGGACATTTTCAAGAGTATTTCGTGTAGATGGCCAGAATGTATGAAATACTTCTGAGAAAGAGTCAGTGGCCGGAGGTGCCCCATACAAGTGCATGGCCCTGGGGAGGAGGGGAGGCCTGGAAAGGCAGTGCAAGGAGCTGAGAGGAAAATTGATGGCTCCACATACTTACAATTAGTCACAAAGACTGTAATTGATGGAGAACTGAGTTTGGGAGGAGGGGGGGGGGGGGACTCATAAATTGTGCTATACACTTCTAATTATTGTTCTAGTTTTAGTATTTAAATAAAATATTAAAGATCCTTTATTTAGTGTGTATTATTATTATTATGTAGTATAAAACACACAAGAGTAGTGGACACTTTTTTGTTATATAAATGTACAATTTAACATCCTTTACAAACTGCTAGGAGACAGATCTGCCTAAGCATATCTTCTAGTAGAGAGAGGGAAAGAGAGATGTATGAAACATGTCCTGATTCAAATCCGCTCACTAAGCAGCATAAAATTTTCTGCTTAGTGAGTGTGTAAATGCCGCCCGCCGGGTGAGCAAATGCCTGCCACCCGCCGCTGCGCGAATGTCCCTGCGAGCATGTGAATGGTTATTTATGCTTACACATCCAATCGCATGCTGGCATATGGGTGAAAAAATCATTCGATGTTCAAGGACCATTGAATAATTTTTTCCTTATTCCCAAATATGTCAGTCTAAACTGACTTTTATTTACAAAGGACATGGCCGAGAATGGGACGGGTGGTGACATAATTTGACATTAGCCACTCGCCCCGTGCAGGCCTGCATTCGCATGAGGAGGCCCAGTGTTTTTTTAGGTGCATCCACCATTTTTGTGGACACGCTCAGGAAACATTGGGCAACCCCATGCGGCAGCCACCTGCCCACCCACTACCAGCCACGCTGTGTGAGAATGCCTCTGCGAAAGTGATAGTCACTGAAGTCGTTCACATATCGGGTCTGCACATATGTATATTAGACAAGATGCATGCACAGACCTGAAACATCAGTCCCCGGACCAAATACGCTACATAGCATATCAACCTGAATCACCCCCATAATTTGTATTGTGTGATTGAGGTTTCATGAGAAAAATTTCCCTTAGGAAGCGATGATTAATGTAGGCAAGTGCATTATTAACTTTAGTACAATTTACAAACTTGACACCAGTGTGTATGAGGCCTTACTCACTCATGGAGCCAGATGCACTAAGCTACAAAACTGTTAAAATCGAGAGTGATAAACAACCAACCAATCAGCTCTTGTCTGACATTTTCCAAACACAGTCTGTAATATGAATAAGGTATACAATGCGCTCCCAGCCGGGAGGAGACTTTGATGTAGTGAGTGTCAATGTGCTGATCTGTCCAACGCGTTTCAACCGCTGTGCAGTCTTCTTGAAGGATGATCATCCTTCAAGAAGACCGCACAGCGGTTGAAACGGCTGGGAGTAGAGCCTGTAGTTAGACGCTACTGAGCGCGGCTGGGGTTTCCCTGGCAACCAGGCGCCGGGACCCGGAAGTCGCGCTCGACGTCGTCACTACAGAGCCGAGCACACAGCACAGCTTCCACGCTGTCAGTGCTGCGGCTGAAGACTACCAAAAGAACGCTGCAGGACCGTCCGTGATCCACAGCACAGGTGAGAGGTGCACTGCGGGGGGACAGGACGCCAGCCCCCTGCACCACCCCCTGTGCCACATTCATCACTTGACTTTTTTCTCCCCCCTGTCTGCACTTGCGGACCTACTTACCCCACATCACCAGCAACCAGCACATACACCCGTGCTGCCATTTCCCTCTCTCCCCCCTCCCCCTCAGTGACTCAATACACACAGCAGTGGTGCCTGGACGTGCACGCACTCTCATTATTATTATTATCAATAAAGCAACTGTGCTTTTAAAATACACTGTTTTCCAGACCCATCATTACTTTGGTACTACCTAAATCGCATCCAGCTTTCAGCTGTCACTAAATACTGTCACACTTGTATCCCATAGGGCAAACTTCTGTACACCTACGGAATTCTGCTAGAAGGAGAGCGCATTGTATACCTTATTCGCATTACAATTTCTCTGTGAGTTTTGACAGCTCATTACTCTGCAGCCCCTTCGCTCAACAGGTAACTGAGCGCTAGCAAACCCCCTTTCTCCACAGTCTGTAATATGGCAGGTTGATTGGCTCCAATTGGATCCAATTTTTCCCTCCCAATAGTATTCTGATTTCGACTTTTTTTTCTAATCTTTCTATTGTCTAATTTCCTACAAAGCACCTTATGTATATTTTTAGCAATTTTTTATTATTGTATTTTTCTCAAATTTTAATGAAATATACAACTATATCCAAACTCTTTTGTTGGATAGGAACATGTGTTTCCCACCAAAAAACCTGATGACCAGTTCCGCTTTTACAAATAAAGTTTTTTATTCGTTTTTTTTTCTGCAATAAAAGAAAAAAATAACAGCACCATTTTTAAACTTGAAAAAGTGCTCAATGCACGAAACGCGTTGTTTGTCTGCCTGTCCGCTGTGAAGATCCTTCTACACTGAAATCCTGCCCATCTTCCGTCCTACAAGCCACTGCACACATCTGGCAAGCGGCGCAACATCATGGAAGACATCATTGACCCCGGCATGTAACATCAGAGGTAGGGTCAGTGCAGGTATTCACAGGACAACCACCCACTCTATTAAGAGTGTAAACATTCTTTTAACCATTTTTTTCTTTTCAGGTGCTTTGTACTCTTCTAACCTTTACTATTCACTCTGTTCTCTTGTCCACTACTCGCATCACAGTGCCACATAATTTTTTTAGTTTATAGCGCTCATTCTTCTATCTATATACTGTTTTTATTATTTGAGCTGCTTTAGGTTACAAATTAGTGCAGTGCCCTTACATCCTGATTGGCTGGCTATTTATCACTCTCCATTTTATCACTTTTGAAGCTTAGTGCATCTGTCCGAATATGAGCATTTTTAAAATAGCTTTCATTATGGACTGTATTACTGTACATTTGTTTTACAATAAATTTAGAAATTTAATAATTATGTAAGTAGCCACTTTAAATGAATTGTTTCAATATGGTTATCTAAGGATTTTGCACCCTTGAGATAAATGTGCAATGATGAAATAAATAGCTGCAGGTTATGCTGGTAATTTCCCTCTGAAATCCATGGATTAGTTGAGGTAATCATTTGTAATTGAGTTGATAGATGTAAAGATGAAAAAGTTTTGAGTCATTCACACACAGATATATTATTATGAGACTTGGAAGTTAACGCCTGCATTCTTCATACTATTATTTTTTGGATGGGAAGCAATGATTTCAGTGTAGTTTGTCTTTGTAAAGTTTTGTCTATTTCTGTGTTGCTTTAACAAATATTAAATCAGTGACTACAAACTGAATGTGGATACTACTTTATGTACAAGCAGTAGCGCACGCAGGGGGGGGTTTCTGAGTACCCAGAAACCCCCCCAGGAGTCTAAGGGCCCGAGGCTGAAGGCTGAGGTTCCCCTCTTTCCATGGGTACAAGAATTTAAAAAAATATGCCCTTGGGAACCGGAGATATCTGACTTCAAAGCAGTGGTCCCCATCCAAGCCAGTTAATTGCCCATCCCAGTCAGATATTTCAGGTTCTGTCTCATTTAGAGTTTTTCTGAGGGTATATACCAAAAGCTGGGACTCTCCCCCTTTGATTGACACTAGTAGCTTGTCTCTACTGTTCCCAGAACTAGAGATATTAGCCTTCCAGCAGCTGGTTACTGCTCCAGCTCCACACACCTGGTATGTAGTTTTATATATTTGTTGGCAGATTGCTCTGCCTCCTGAACTCTGATCCCCTAGTCCCCAATACCATTTGGTAATCTATTTCCGGGAACTGGATATATCTGCAGTCAATCAAGCTGTCCTCCCACCAGAAAATTATGAATAATAAGCCCACTCCACTATACACCCCTCCTCTGCATATTTAACATCCTCTACCGCCTTGGAAGTTATGTATCAGGGCCCCTTCATTCAGCCCAATGCCCCCTTCGCCCACCCCATCTCCCACCATCTGTGCAGTAAAGGGGTAATTTGTGCAAATTACTGATCCAGGCCCTACATGCTGAGCGGTTGATATAATACCCCCTACAACCCGCAGGACATCAAAGCTTCCCCCTACCCCTACCACTGGAGGATCGGTAGGGGCCCCAATTTTTTATTATTATTATTATTATTATTATTATTATTATTATTATTTATATACATTTGGTCTATCTATAATATTTTAATTGACCCGGCATATACTGGGTCACCTAAGTGTCCATCTCCGTGCTTTGCTCCGCTTCTCTGGAAAACCCCATCTGAAAATCCTGTGTTTGCCCATGACAAGCTAACTACTTTTAAAACTATCAATCTTTTGAAATAGATAAAATGGAGAAGGATAAAGGACCAAGCAATCAGCTTCCAACTGCCATTTTACAGGCTGTGTTTGAAAAATGATATACATTGATTGGTTGATACTAAGAGCCAGTGCTATTTTTCAGAATGAACCAGCAGGAACTCAGTTCCTGAACCTCTAATTAAATATGACATCATTAGTAACTGGGTTCCTGAACCTGTTCTGGGCCAAAATTTACTTTCCATAAGATAAGTTTTATTTTACAGTTCTCTGTGAGTACCTTTGTTTTCTAAATGCAAGCTCTCTTGGGTCCGGCTCTCAAAAATAGCAACCAAAAAGGGTACTTGCCCAGGTGCTCGCTCTTTGTGGGGTAGCCACAATTACTTAGATCCTCCAGAATCAGCGTCACTCCAGGACTCCGTTTATATTTGTTAAAGCAAAGTTAAGTTTATTTTTCTACGGTGTTTCGAGCAGTTAGCTTGTCGTTTAATGTCCAGATGACGAGCGAAATGTTTGAAACGCAGTAGACAAATAAACTTCACTTTGCTTTAACAAAGTGACGCTGATTCTGGCGCATATATATATAAACTTCAGATAGTGAGCAACCAGACGGACTGGACCCAAGCACGGCACTGCAGGACTTGTTAAAAGGTAACTTTATTTCCTCTACGTTTCGGGGTATCTCACCCCTTCGTCAGGAGAACAGGCATACAAAAGTATGCCTGTTCTCCTGACGAAGGGGTGAGATACCCCGAAACGTAGAGGAAATAAAGTTACCTTTTACCTTTTAACAAGTCCTACAGTGCCGTGCTTGGGTCCAGTCCGTCGGGTTGCTCCCTATCGGAAGTTAGTATTTATTCATACAAAGGCACGCCGGCAGTTGACATACCTGAGGTGAGTGCCGATCCTCCAAAGACTGTATATATATATATATATATATATATATATATATATTATAAATTATTTACATTATTTATATATATAAATTATTTACTGCTCCAGTTACACCAGGGGCAGAGACATCTACGTGCTACACTACGTGCAATTATATGGAAACACGCAATACCATCCGTCTTCCATTCACTGGCAAACGATACAAGATCAACTGGCCTCTCACCTGCACTTCACGCTATGTGGTATATGCCATCATGTGCCCATGCGGGCAATACTACATAGGCAAAATGGAGTGCCAGTTCAAGACACGCATGGCACAACACAGGCAGGCCATCAGGGCCGCTCTCAACTCTGGAGCAGGGGAACAGCTGGTAGCACGGCATTTTGCCAAAGCTAAGCATAGTATGGCCATGTTAAAATACAAGGTAATTGACCATGTGCCCCCCAGTCAACGTGGGGGGGATTGAGGTAGGAAACTCCTCCAGCTCGAGACACGCTGGATATATAGATTGGGCACAATGCGCCCCAAAGGCCTTAACGAGCATCTTGGCCTCATTAATTAATACCCTGTAGGTATCCAGGCAACCCTCACCCCATATGCCTCAATGTAAAATAAACCATGGGGGCTGCATATATCATCAGGTGGACAGCACAAAGCAACAGGGTGACATATGGGAGCAGGCACAGTTCCATCCTGCCAGCACCATTAGCAACATTAAAAGTAGCTTGGAAGCTACAGCAGTTTGGCATAGCATTCTATAGGCACCCATTACACTGTAAAGCATATACCATGACCACCGCCAATCAAGAGGGGACAACACTGTGCGTCGACAGCTGCCAGCAAGTACCGAGGCTGTACACCTACAGCTCCGGAGAGGCTGGGCTTAATAGATATAGCCAGTCTCTCAGAATTAAGAAAACTTTTTATGAGCACTGCAGTGGGCACAAGTAATTCTTATCACGAAAGTGGCACAGCGCCACCATTCCTGGCAACGCATAAGAGATGCGTTAGCCCTTACGGTACTTGTGAGTTATCCGGGCTGCCGATTTCTAAATCGGGTCGGATCGGGCACATCGCATCACATCGCATGCGACCATCGGATGCGATGCGATGCGATGACCCGATTTTTCCATAGGAATCAATGTTAAAATGGACTGAGTCCATTTTAACATGGAATTCAATGGGAAAAAGGGGTCCTTTTCATACCCCTACTATCCAAGTGGGCATGGAGTTGGATATAAACCTGTGGCGAGCGTAGCGAGCCACCGAGCCCGAAGCGTGGCGAGCGTAGCGGGCCCCGCGAGGGGACACAGAATACCGGCCCCTCGCGGGGCTCGCTTCGCTCGCCACGCTTCGGGCTCAGTGGCTCGCTACGCTCGCCACAGGTTTATATCCAACTCCATGCCCACTTGGATAGTAGGGGTATGAAAAGGACCCCTTTTTCCCATTGAATTCCATGTTAAAATGGACTCAGTCAATTTTAACATTGATTCCTATGGAAAAATCGGGTCATCGCATCCGATGGTCGCATGCGATGCGATGCGATGCGATATCGCATCGCATCGCATCTGATTGTATGCCTTAACTTAAGGCATACAATCAAAAAATCGGCAGCCCGGATAACTCACAAGTACCGCCCTTACATTACATGATCACTAGGTTTTAGTCTGTAATGTATACATTGTCATTTTTACTGTGTTGTAGATGTATGTGAATTTTAGCAATATGAAGCACGATAAAAACTGTTTATGATAATCTTGGGGTGTTGTTGTTTTTTAGATTGTAAACCCTGCCGTAACCATGGGAACCGTCAAGCAGGGGGTGACGCGCATCCGCCGGAAGCTCCAGCTACGAGACAGACACGGGACCGCCCTGCAAGGCCGGAAGCCGGGATCTACGGGAGGGGCAGCACGGAGGGGGGTAAGTTGATTGTCTATTTATATTTGGTTGTTAGCACTGTGTATTTATCCTGACGAAGGGGGCACGATCCCCAAAACGTTGAGTGGGCATTAAAAGTACTTGTTTTCTACAAACTCCACGTGTTTACCTGTGCAGTCTCCGAGTGCCACCAGCACTGTCTTTCTTCATATATATATATATATATCCTGATGATAGTGCACAAATAAAAGCACTGAAACGTGGACACGACACGTCGACTTGGTCATGTCGTCATTTCTTTATTTGAATGAGAAAGCTGAGTGCCGCACCTACCTACCTCGTATATATATATATATATATATATATATATATATATACAGTCCATTGATTCTGGCACTCACTGATACAGGTTATGCTGCTCCCGTTGCCTTCCGTGAAACGGGACTACACATGCAGTGTCTCCCAATAAACAGCAGATACCGGCGGCACTCGGGAAATAACGACAGGACACCTCAGCCTGATTGCCAACGTTTCAATGCTACTGCATTTTCCTCAGGGCATTACATTAGGTGTAGCATTGAAACGTTGGCAATCAGGCTGAGGTGTCCTGTCGTTATTTCCCGAGTGCCGCCGGTATCTGCTGTTTATATATATATATATATATATATATATATATATTAATTATTTATTTAATAGATCCACCCCAGACGTAGAGCTCCTGGAACAATTTTTCCAGAAAAATAGTACTGCTAATGTATTGTGGTGTGTGACTGGCGTCTGTGCAGGATGATTAGCAGTATTTGCTGGAGTGGAAGGTTCACCAAGGTATATTTGTTTGAGCCAAGTTTTCCCATTTATTAATGGGCCATATAGTGAGAGCGGAGTACATAATTTCCCTGTTGTGGGTGATTGGGGCTGTCCTGAAGAATCCTCAAGGTTTATAAGCCATTTCTTTAAAATTTAGGTGGTGGTAGATGGGAGGTGACAGCATAAACATACTTCTTATGCTAACAGGATTTTATTTGGAGCCAGTTTTCTTCCTCTAGCAACAACTCACAATCTGACAGAAAGAGAATTATTTTTGTTTTCCCAACTTACATTATTGCAGATTTTAGAAATTTACAAGAAGGAGGAGTTGCTTGTGGCTAAAGAAAATGTATAGCTATAAGAAGAAAGTTATAGGAAGGGGTATAACAATAGTAAAAATTAAAATATGAGTTATTAAAAAAAAGTTAAAAGAGTTTAAGTTCCAACTTTACACTTCTATTAAAGTGAGTTAAAAACAAAAACTACTCAAAACTAACATAGGAGAATCTAGGGCCTGATTTGCTAGAAAAGCAAAAAAAAAAATAGATTTGCGTTATGTGTGTTCAAACTGAAATCTAACTTGCATTGTAAAAGTAAAGCTGTGGGCTACATGCAGAAGCAGGCAGGTTTTACCTTGCACAGAAACAATATAAATGCATTGCAAAATGTTGTATTCCAGACACAAAATTACTTTTATTTCAACCAATAGAAATAATAAAAACATAAAGAGACCAATAATGAAAATACGACCATTAGTGCATTAATGGTCATATTTCCAAAATTGTTATTTTATGTTTTTATTATGTCCATTAAATTGCATTTTATTTCTCTTCATTGGTTAAATTAGCACCAATTGTTATTTTCTTTCTCTGTAAGATTTATGGGATTGACTATTCCATTCCAAGTGTCAGCTTGGCAATACACCGATTGATAGCGCTTTTATGCTTTACTGAATTTGGCCCATGATCAGTCATTTTGTCATGTAAATATATGAAGAAGTTAAAACTGCACAATACGGATATCTCATCAAGCATATTATGAGACTCTGCCTCTCAATATTAACCAAAGGAATAAAGCCAAAAGTGATGCCTATCAAAGTGTTGAAAAATGGCTGGTAAATTTACTAAGATGGGATGTTGCTCATAGTAACCAATCAGATTATATCTATTATATTCTAGATGGTGCTAAATAAATAAGAACTAGAATCTGATTGGTTGCTATGGGCTACAGTCCATCTTCAATAGAACTCCCATCTCAGTAAATTTACCCCTTACTCACTGCAGCAAAAACTGCAATTGCTCACTTCTAGCACTTTATACTGATTGCTGGCCTGGCAAGTTATATATATATATACACTCAATGGAACAAAGTATTTTAGTAGGGATTTATTGTATAACAGTACATTAATCTGAGTGCACTGAATGAAAACATGTAATTTTCTCAACATGAGCTTGATACTTAGCATTGATTTCTCTCCAATCTCTACTACATGGCAGATAAATTTGTCTTAGGAAATAATTTGTGTCCTCCCAGAATTATATAAGACTAGAAATATACACACATTTAGTTTTGTGATGGACAGGTAACAGTAACAGCTGAGATTCTCACGGCTTGCATTCTAAGAGGCCTTGTACAGATTAAGCTTCTTTTTTACTCTCTTTTATGTTACCTGTTTAGCTGCGTTTTAAAACATGTAATTGGAGCTGAGGCCCAGAGTTTAATCTCTCCCTGAGGCCAGGCTTAATATGTTCTCCACTTGTTCTTTATTCTGTAATTCTTCACCACATTATCCCTAAATTAGCTCTTTTTCTTTCCATTTGCTGGACATTTTATCCTTTTCTCATACACATTTAGGTTCTACTGACCCATGAGTTAATACATGTGGGCAAGGAAAAATCAACCTATCCATGTGGGCAAGTAGAAATTTATCCATTTACACAATTACTAAGACCTGATTCCTTTGGTAAATAAACTTAAATATTAACCCTTAACATCTCTGTGAGAGATGTTCAAAATATCCACTAAAATGGCTGCGACTCTCACATTTGTTATATAAATGCAATTCTAAAGAGAAAAGAGAAGAATGTCTGCTGCTGGTGCACCTAAGAATTTTGACACATAAAATGTAACTTTTAATATATTGGTTAAAATAGTTGCTAAAAATAAAACCACAATACAAGACATACAACACAGTGTGATTAAAAATCTACACTCAGTGGGACCCCAGTCTGTTTTCCCTATAATTAGAAAAATTGGCAGATCTGAAAGCTTCCCTTGATCCCCTGGTGTGTATGGACAATAACAATCTTGTGAATAATTGGGTGTTTTTACTTTTGTAAGGTACCGCTGGACCAATTTATTGCTACAATATGCAATATAAAGATTGTTGCTGGATCCGGGTGTGATCCCGACTCTGCTTAATTGTTCACAGCGGTAGTAATAGCAGGCTGTGCAGGCTGGCATAACGGTAGAAGGGGTGTCATATTGCACCGCTGTCTCCCCTGTTGCCTTACACACGGCGGTCCGCTTAGTTGGCCGTGGGACAGTGGTGCCACTTACGGGCTCCCAACACCGTAGTGGTGTTTAGCGGGAGACAGATGTAACGTCTGTCTAGGCTCCGCCAATGTAGGACAGTTTCGCTAGTGCGTGGAGTCTGACGCCAGATACCACACTACTAAGCGGGGGAATCCGTATGTTACGGAGAACCGGGGACGCTCGGCTATCTAAACAGATCAAAATGCAGTATATGGGGGGAAAGGGACTGGGGACACACACACTGAGTGTGATAGCGGTCTGCGTACACTTGAAGCGTACGCAGACCGCTATCAGATTGTTATTGCTATCAGATTGTTATTGCCCATACACACCAGGGGATCAAGGGAAGCTATCAGATCTGCCAATTTTTCTGATTATAGGGAAAACAGACTGGGGTCCCACTGAGTGTAGATTTTTAATCACACTGTGTTGTTTGTTTTGTATTGTGGTTTTATTTTTCGCAACTATTTTAACCAATATATTAAAAGTTACATTTTATGTGTCAAAATTCTTAGGTGCACCAGCAGCAGACATTCAAGTATAGGAAAGATGAGGAGGTCAAGGAGCTCATGGTTGTGGGGGTTTGGGATTATGTGGGGAGGCCCCAAAATATCAGTGCACAGGGCCAAATATTTATCTTGCCGGCCCTGGTGGCTGACTGCCGCTGCACATGGGAAGCCCCATAGCCGCTGACGCCGCTCACACATGCTTCTGTTCACCTGCCCAGCTGCTGACTCACAACACTACCAAGCACACACACTTCTGTCCTCCTGCCCCGGGTAGCACTGGCACATCAACCCCTGACCCTTTACCTGCAAACACACCCTGTATCCCCGCACCCCCACCCATCCCAACCTTGCACCTGACCCTCACCTACCCAAGGCATCCCTACCTGCAACACCAATACACACACACCTACAGCATTCACAGCAACTCCCCATCCACCTCTGTACTGACACATAATCTTTTCAGGGGCAACCTTAGTGAAACTTTCGGCCTTTGCACTGCTGCATGTAAACCCACCAATCCCCCACCCACAGTACACATGCACCCATCCATCCACCACAAACCCCACCACAAAACACCTTCCCTCACCCATCCCACCACCACCTGCAACTCGCCCACCCCCTGGATCCCCGCACCCCCACTCACCCACCCACCCCACCCCCAAGCACCTTAGACCAGCCATCCCACTCTTGCACCAGACCCTCACCCACCTAACATACCCCAACCCGCAACACCACCCCACCCGCATCTCCACCATGCACAATACCACCCCATCCACCTTTGTAATGACAAATATTCTTTTCAGGGGTGTGGTATAATTCACAGACAGTCGGGATTCCGACAGTCATTACTCAGATGTCGGAATCCCGACTGCACAGCGGGGGGAGCACAATGAAGCCCCTTGCGGGCTCGCTGCGCTCGCCATGCTGCGGGCACGGTGGCGAGCTGCACTCGCCACCTATTTTATTCTCCCTCTATTGGGGTCGTGGAACCCCACGAGGGAGCAGTCGGAATTCCGACATCGGAGTATTGACTGTCGGAATCCCGACTGTCGGGGAGCCGTCCGGCACCCCTTTTCAGGGGCTACTTCATTGCAACTTGCAGCACCTGCACTGCTGAATATGTACCTGACCATTCCCCACCCACAGTACACATGCACCCATCCCACCCACACCACAACCGACCGCCTTAACTCACCTATCCCACCCTGCACCCCACCCACACCCAACGAACAGAAAACACCCTGCTACTCATACACCCCTGTATCCCTGCAACCCACATACACCTCAGCCCAAGCACCTTCCAGCTCCCATCACACTCTTGCACCTAACCCTCACCCACCCAATGCAATGCACCTCCCCTGCCTATCGCACACACCCATCCACCTCTCTACTAACAAATATTCTCTTCAAGCCCAACTTCATTACAACTTATTTCACACAATAAACACATTCACAGGTTAAGGGGGCAGAGCCCATTACGACGGTGCGAAAAGCGCCCATAGGGTGCGATGAATCACCTAGTTCAATAATAGTTAGGAAGCAGATAAGTCATTGAGCGGGAATACAGCTGAATGCATTGTTCTGTGATGCTCTCATTCAACACACATCAGCCATATATGCAGGGCTGTCCAGAGGGGGGGGGGGGGGGGGGGGGCAGGTACTAATTACCTGGGCCCAGCCTTGCTGGAGTGGCCCGGCGGAAGCCCTTGTTCCAACCCCTCTGTCCCTCCCGGGTGGCAGTAGCAGCAGCACACACATACAGCATGTGGTGTGCTGACAGCAGGCTCAGCATGAGAATCTCACTGACAGCATGAGAGCTCATGCTGAGCATGCTGTCATCACAGCACATGCTGTAGGTGTGTGCTACTTATGCTGCTGAAGGGGGCCCTGGAGCTGTCAGTGCGGCGGCCAATTGAAATGCTGCACTGGCTACTTGTGTACCGGCAGCCGCTCTGATTGGCTAACGGTACACAAGCTCTGATTGGCTCAAAAGCTGGTGCAGCATTTTAATTGGCCACTGGCATCCTCCATTGAAGAAGCCTGTGCTTCGGGACCTACTGAATGAGGACTAAGCGCAGTGCAGGCAGCATACAGCGGAGGGTTGTTGTGGGCAAAATGAGCTGCCCGTGTCCTTCCAGAGGCTGTTCCCACTGCACCCCCCTGTCGGCGGCCCTGAAGGTAAATGTTGTGCAGGTTTAAGAGCTGGATGAACCTTAAACTGTGCCAGATTTACACCTGAAAAAAAACAATGCTACAGTCCAGTGTTTGCACCTGATTTATAGCAGATGTGGCTTGACAATAGTAAGAGTAGAAGCTAATGTCACAATTAGTACATAAAATAATACTTCTTTTTAGTTTGTCTTTGTCAGGGCAGTGTTATTAGAAAATACTAAGAGACATTTTGCATAGAAAATATATTTTAATGTAGATGCAATTCCGAAAAACGCACCGCTTCCTCCACTCCTGGCGGCTGTTGGGGGTCCAGCCGGGGGGGTCTGACAGGCGGCAGGGGTCAGCAGCTCTCCTGGGGTCCATCGGTGCCCGCGCTGTGGGGACAGCTCCGGTGGCTGGGAGCCGCCATCTTAGTGATGTCAGCTGATGACAGGGGCGGTCTCTTATGCCCTATGTCAATCAGACTAAACTATCCTTGTGCTGCTGGGCTCATAATTACCAGCAGCTGCTGAGTGCCTGTGCTGGTGCAACTTCTAAGTTGCATGCACTCAGCTCTGAGCCATTATCAGAAGCTGTAAAAGCACTCCAGTATTCTTGATTCAAACCCCGGTTGTTCCTGCCTACCTAGAGTTTCCGTCCCCAAGCCTGGTTCCTGTATAATCGGTTACCCTCGGTTACATCCAACCTGAAGCCAGTTAATTCCCTGGTGAAAACCACCGGGCAGTTAGACTCCCCATTGTGGGAGAGAGATGACCCTCTCTTTTCTGATTACCCAGGCTTCATTGCTCAGTTCAGAAGGATCTTTGATGAGCCTGGGTGCTCCTCTTCTTCAGCCATGGAGATACTTCATATCTGACAGGGGAATCGTTCCGTCGCCCAGTACGTTGTTCAGTTTCAGACCCTGGAGGTCAAGTGGAATGAGGAGGCACTCTTATCCGCATTCTGGGGCAGCCTTTCGGAGCGTATCAAAGATGATCTGCAACCTGGGACCTTCCGGAGAACCTAGAGGAGCTCATTTCAACTCTGTAACAAAGTGGATCTTCGCTACCAAGAGAGGCAAGCTGAGGGGACCATACTCGGAATTTTCCGTTACCTCGTGCTCCCACTTCTCCATTCCTTCACACGGAGGAAACCATGCAAATTAACTGAGCGCACCTCTCTGTTGAGGAACGACAGTGGCGCTGCCGCGAGAACCTGTGCCTTTATTGTGGTGACTCGGGTCATCTCATTGCAAAATGCCCCCACCGTCCAGAAAACCCCCGGTCCTAATGGGGTCTGGGGAGGCCTGATTAGGACAGGTAAACACCTCTCCGACTTACTCCGAGTCCCTACCCCGGGTTTGGTTCAGTATCGCTTATAAAGTTATCCATGCCTCTGCTCTGCTTGATTCCAGAGCGGCCAGGAATTTCATATACACCGAATTGGTTTAGCAACACGGGATTCCAGTTAAACCCCTTGAGTCTGCAGTCCATCTGTCTGCAGTCGATGGCAGTTACATTCCCAATGGGTTCATCACCCTGGTTACCGAGCCAGTAAGTCTGAGGGTTGGGGCTTTACACCATGAGAACTTGGAACTCCTAGTCATTCCCCAGGCCTCCTTCTCGGTAGTGTTGGGGTTTCCGTAGCTACAAAAACATAGCCCCCCATATAGAATGGTCCTCCATGCAAATTCTGTTGTGGGGCCAGCCTGTTTTCACTCCTGCCTATCCAAGGTGATTCCCCTGCACGCTCTGGAGCCCAAAAATCAGCTTTCGATTCCAGAACTCTATCGTCAGTTTTCTGATGTTTTTAGTAAGAAGGCCGCAGATCTACTTCCACCGCAACAAGAGTGGGATTGTCCCATCGATTTAATTCCGGGAAAATCTCCGCCTCGTGGTCGAATTTACCCATTGTCGCTCTGGGAGACTAAGGCAATGTCTGAGTACATTACAGAAAACCTCCAGAAGGGGTTCATTCAGCCCTCCTCCTCACCTGCCGGAGCAGGCTTCTTTTTCGTCAAGAAGAAAGATGGGTCCCTGCGACCATGTATCGAGTACTGAGGCCTCAATGAAATTACGATTAAGAACCAGTATCCACTGCCGCTCATTCTGGAACTGTTTGATCGGATCAAGGGAGCCACCATTTTTTCAAAGCTAGACCTACGAGGGGCTTACAACTTGATCTGATGGCATTCAATACCCGGGATGGGCATTATGAATACTTGGTAATGCCATTTGGGTTAAGCAATGCTCCTGCTGTCTTCCAGAACTTCATGAACAAAATCTTCTGGGATCTTCTGTATGACTTTGTGGTTGTCTATTTGGACAACATCCTGATATTCTCTAAGGACCTGAAAGAAAGGGGTGAATCCGGCCCAGTGGTCCGAGCAGGCAATTTCCACTTTCCATCACCTAAAACAAGCCTTCATCTCTGCTCCAGTACTCCACCAACCAGATATCTCACGCCCGTTCATCCTCGAAGTGGATACATCATCGGAAGCTGTAGGGGCTATTCACTCCCAGCAAGGAGAGGATGGGAAGCTCCACCCTTGTGGCTTCTTTTCGAAAAAATTCCTGCCAGCCAAACGTAACTATGCCATCGGGGAGCAAGAGCTCTTAGCTATCAAGTTAGCCCTCTAAAGGAGTGGCGTTATCTTCTAGAGGGAGCTCAGTACCCGATTACTGTGTTTACAGATCACAAGAATTTGCTGTACCTTCGCACCACCCAATGCCTGAACCCCCGGCTTGCATACTGGGCATTATTTTTTACCCGATTCCAGTTCAAGTTGGCTTTCCGACCAGGGTTACAAAGTATCAAAGCTGATGCACTGTCCCGGTCCCTATCCACTTCAGAAGAGCAGGCAGCTCCAAAGTCCTTGATCCCGTTGTTTTTGCTGCCACCCAAATTGTTACTCCATCTGCGGGAACAACCTTGGTGCCCCCCACTTTAAGGAAGAAGCTGCTGCACTGGGCACACCAGTCCAAATTCCTTGGCCATCCAGGAACACAAAAGACGCTGGAGTTTTTACGACAGTGATACTGGTGGCCTTCCATGAGATCAGACGTGCAAGCATTCATCACCTCCTGTCCGTCTTGTGCCCAGCACAAAAGTTCCAGTTATTCTTCAACCAGGAAGCTTCGACCTCCAGCCATCCCATCCGTGGTCACATCTGGCCATGGATTTCATCACAGACTTACCTGCTTCCAATGGGTATACCACGATTTGGGTTATAATCAACCTCTATCTATCTTTGACACTCTCTCACACTTGCTCCCCTCTTTCTCCCTCCCTCTTGGCATTCTCTCTCTAACTTCTGCTCACACCCACCTCTCTCTTATACCCTATCTTACGCGCTCCTCTTTTTCGCATTCCCTCTTTTTCAGTGAAGCCCTCTCTTGCACCCTGTCAGCCCCTACCTACTTACTCCTCTCATTCTCTCTCTCTCTATAGCCCCTGACACTCTCTTCTTCCCCTCACTAATTTCTCCCACAAAATTCTAGTTATGCTCCTGTATACATATATGTCTCCTGCATGCATATGTGATCCACTGCTGTGTCCATGGATGTTGCTCAGCCGGCATGGCTGGGGATATTCCAGCCTTGGCATTTCCAGGAAACTTAGAATTCCAGCAACTTTGTGCATGTAGCCAGTTGTGATTTTGGCACCAGGATTTCAATAGCTGGCATCCTGGCGGCTGGGATGTTGAATGTGTATGTATATAGCCATGTTTCCCTGTGAGTTAAGTGGGGAACTTTGGGGATCTGGAGGTTTGATACTCAGAGCATAAGACGTGTCCTTTTGGTTCCAACCATTGCAGGAGCATTATAATCCATTTATTGACCAATGCCCCAAATCCGTACTGCATGCACGCCTATGCAATCATCGGGCATTCATCCAACATCGGGAGAACAGGTCGATGATTGTATTAGTGTGCATCCAATGTAAGCATGGCAATGCTGTGTACTGGTTACTGCATTAACTTTAATCAACCCAAGATTTAGAACTGGTGCTGGCTATTTATTTTCAATAGAATGTCACAAAAGCCATAGCCCATGTTTAGAAATGACACACAAAACATTTTTCTTGCCTCCTGATAGATGAACGTTTATTTTATTGTATAATTAATATTATTGTTGTTGTTGTCTATGTAAAAGCAGTTTAGAACCTTTCCTTCACTTACACACTCGGTAAAAGTAGCCAGAAAGTCTATGTAGCAGCTGCCACATGGTGATCTGTTTTTATGCAAGATACAATCTGACATCTGCAATGCCAGAATAGGAAAATGCGCTGTGATTGCAAAGACAATGCATGAGCAAGAATCCCTTATGTTACAGCAACTTGATAACAACTAATCTTCCCCAAAGCACAAAAGGTCTAAAACGAATTATGAAGAGGTTAATCATAATTACTATCTCGAAGAAAAAGTAGGCCTGAAATGCTTCCATGTGAATAAGTGAGTTTCGTTGTTTACATTAGTTTACTTTATGTAAAACCCTGTAAATTGCTAATCCCTTCTGACAAATGCATAGCACCTCTTATTTCCCAGAACACAAAATACAAAGACTAATAGGTATATGAGCCATTCTGTAATGACAGACTGCCAGGCGCCGTAATGACCCTGCCCTGGTTTGTTGAGGATTTATGGAGCAAACACAAGTACAAACAAATTGATTGTACTGAGAATGAATGTCAAAGTGCTCCATCTTCATCTGCTAACTGTTTCATTCTCAACTACTGTAACATATTTCTCTCAGTTCACTGACACTGTGTATGTAAACTCTTTTCTCGTCTTTATGCAGGTGTGTGCTGAGACAGCAGACTTTACTAATATCTTACTAGTGTCCTTGTTGCTAAAGTGACTTGTGAGCCTATGTGTTTAATATCCCATAAATATAGGATTCTCTTAAGAAGATATGCCTCCCAGGCACAATGTGTGATGTATGATTTTTTTTTTATTATAATGGTTCAGGTTTATTGATTAATAGTTGATCGCTAATATATTGGTCGTTAAACGAACGTGTATAAAAATACATAATACAAGTACAGTACACTTCTAAACAAAGATAAGTCATACTCCTCCCATCCTCTTATTCTCTGACATGCAGGGGCGGATTGGGGACTAAAAGTGGCCCTGGAATATTTCTGGAAGTGGCCTCATGTGGGCAGCAACAAATCAATGATGGGCGGAGCCAACATAACAGTAGGCGGGATTACCACATCACTATACTTTGACAGGCAAAACTAAAGCATCAACAATGTAATTTGATGGGATCGCCATGCTATGGAATTATATATTATATAGCGCACACATATTCCGCTGTGCTGTACAGAGATTATTACCAGTTATTATACAGCGCACACATATTCCACAGCGCTGTACATAGATTATTATTACCAGTTTTTTTATAGCGCACACATATTCTGCAGCGCTGTACAGAGAATATTACCACCAGTTATTATATAGCGCACACGTATTCCGCAGTGTTGTATAGAGACTATTATTACCAGTTATTATATAGCGCACACATATTTCACAGCGATGTACAGACACTATTATTACCAGTTATTATATAGCGCACACATATTCCGCAGCGCTGTACAGAGACTATTATTACCAGTTATATTATATAGCGCACACATACAGTATTGCACAGCGCTGTACAGAGACTATTATTACCAGTTATATTATATAGCGCACACATATTGCACAGCGCTGTACAGAGAATATTATTACCAGTTATTTATATAGCGCACACATATTCCGCAGCGCTTTACAGAGAATATTATTACCAGTTATTATATAGCGCACGCATAAAATAAAAATGAAAGCTGATGGGTGGGTAGGAGGGCCCAAGGACAACTCCATCTTGCACCTCTTTTTTTGACCATTATGTGCTTTGTGGGGACTAGTTAATCCACATGTTTGCACTACCCACTAGTGTGCCTTAGCATAGTTATCCAGCTACCTCGGTGCAACCTTGTACCCAAAAAAACAATATTGTGAGGTGTCAGGTGTTCAGAATAGACTGGAAATGAGTGAGAATGAATGTTATTGCGGTCAATAATAGCATAGGAGCAAAAATAACCAACAATTCTGCGATTTTAGCAGTTTTTATGCTTTTTTTTTTTTAAATAATCAAAACCCAAAATGTTGAGGGGGTGTTTTGGCAGAACCCATTAGAACCCAAAACCTGAAGGTAATCAGAACCCAAAACGCGAAATGTGGCCGGTGCACATCCCTAGCATTATGACATTTGCCTTCTTTTCATCATGGGCAAGAACTGCTGGTAATGGTTGCTGACTTATTTTGACAAAAAAAATCCCCATCATCAACATCTTCATTAGCATCAGATATACAAATATTCCCCAGATCATGTTTCACTTCTACAGTAGCATCCTTAATTTCTGTCACAATATTTACTTGTACTACTGATTCCCACATTTGAAGAGGGTGCAGTAATGTGGAAAGGAGGCTTCTGTATGAGAAGCACTCGTAGACACCCTTAGGTGTTTCTACCGAATTGCAACAGTGTGGATATGAATGTACATGGGTCTGTAGTTTTTTTATATTGTGTTTTACTAAGCTCCCATGTTTAATGGATTTGCATTTTCAGATGGTAAAGTTAAATGTATGGCTCCAGCTTAACACTGCTGAACATGAAGTCTGCATAGATTTGTGAGATCTGTACAGTACTCCTGTGTATAAATGTGAAAGTAAAGGTTAAAATGAAAAAAAAAAATGTGTAGGGTCCCCTTTCCTGAGCATAAGCTCTTTCAGCCAGTGCTGGCACTAAGACTACAGAGGAAATGACTGAGGTCCCCCTATATTTATAGAACCAGCACCGGGCCTGGTTGCAAAAATATAGGGGGAAAATACAGGTCCAGTCCTGGTTGCAAATATATAGGGGGAAAATACCTAGGGGTCCCCTATATTTTATATTTTGAAACCTAGTCTGTCCTTACAGGGGTTCTGTTCCCCTGGACACTCAAGGGCCAGAGTTGGAAACTGGTGCTATGCCTGGCACACCTGGGTGGTGAATGCTGAGTTCAACGCAACCAGTATAAAAAGAATGAGTTAATATTGTGCTTTACTTGTGGAACTTCAGGTCCCACCAAGCCTACCTCACATGCTAGTGTTAGTGAACCACAAGTACCACATTGTAAAAGTAGTTCACACCCATAGTAACACACTTGCACATACTTACCTATATCCCCCATAGACCATCAGTCCTCCTCTCCAGTAATAATCCATAGAGTACCTGTATAAAAAATATTCCATACTCACCTAATCCAGTGCAGGTTGTGTCAGAAGGCATCCAAGTATTAAAAAATAAAAAAAATTGCAAAGTCCCAAACTGCGTAAACTGAAGAGAATCCATGTGTACACATGGATTCTCTTCTCCCAAATGGAGGACCTACACATGCCTTTTGTCTCTTGGAGACCCATTAGCCAATCAGGGAGGGGCACATAGTAGTGCTCTCCTGATTATCTGAGCTCCACAGAGCTAACACTAAAGTAGAGCTCACTGCAGTTTTTGGAGAAACAAGCAGTTGGCCACTGATCTATTGATTCATACATGTCTGTTCTACCATGTTTTTTCATAATATTTGAGCAAACTTTGCTGTGTTTTGTGTGTTTAGTAAATTGCTGAGATGCATTTTGCAGCCAAATATGCTGTTTCGAATTAACCTTAGTAAATATACCCCTTAGACTCTCCTCAGGGATATGTAAGAGCTAGCAAGACAATGTTTGTTTCATACCCATTCATAAACTTTGTGTCCACTAGACCTTCTTTAAAAGATGTTGAAGTACTATCATTAAGTGCCATTACCTTAATACACACTTTTTAATTTTATTTTCTACACAATGAGACTCTCAGCGCTTCTAACGATGGAAGCTAATGAATATTACTTTTTAATACAATGCCATAGTGACATAGTGCCCTTTTAGGTTAAACTGTGCAGCTAAATTTCATTTTTTTGACAGTACCTGCACTGCCACATTAAATTTAACTCAATACTCCTAATGTTTTTTTTTTTTAAATGACAAAGTGCCCTTGCCTTTACTGGCTTGAAGCTTTGTTAAAAGTACAACACAGTACTCCAGCTCCAGTCTGACTAGTCCTAAAATCCTCATAATGTAGTTTAGTGCCTCTGAGTGCTACAGTCCCATAATTATATAGTGCCTCTGGCCTCCTTAACTGACTTCAACAGTTAATAGAATGTGCTTACCAGTTCACTTCCCACACCTTCTCCCTCCTATGTCTATTTGAAATGTTGCCTAAATCACCAGGAAAGTACTTTTATGCAGTCAACACCACAAGAGATCCAATGCTGGGAATATGACTTTTTAGCTCGGGGGCAGAAAGACCTAGCTTGAACTTGGATCCACTTATAATCAGTTCAGGTGGGTTCACTTTCTAGGAAACCAAATCTGCTCCTTACTAAAATATACTAATATGTAAAATAATTATTTTCCTTTAATACATTAAATTTACTATAGTAGATCTATTAAATAAAAGTTAGCATATTAAGCTTATACCCCTTTCACATCGCACATAATTACTGGGTACAAGCCGGTTTCTTGTCGGTTCGACCTGATAATTAGTGCTATGTGAAAAGGGGTTACCGGTTAACTGGTAGCAACATGGCAATCCGAACTGGGGAAAAAAGCAGGGTTCTTACAGGCTCATTGCCGTGTTGCAGTGCAGTGTGAACATGTTATATGGGTCGAGCAACTTGTTTCCTGTTCATACTATGGAGGAGGCAGCGCTTGGAGCAGCTCCAGCTCTAAGGCCCTTATTCTGGTCGGTGCGGATATATCCGCGTGCGTACGGGCCGCCGATGTTTTGTGTCTGCGCATGTGCAGAGGCGTCTCTGCGCATGTGCGAGCGGGGCGTACGGCCAAATCCCGCATGATATGTGAACACTCCGAACAGGGGGTGGAGAGGGGCGTGAAGGGCTATTTGGGCTCATTACCATATGCATACGCCCCGCATTTCATGGGCGTTCCCATGCAAACGCTGGGCGTACGTATGGTAATGCGGCCATGACGCATGTGTAGGGGGCGGACATATGACATCGCCGGATGTCAGCTGCCCGCCCAGATCCCGGCTTTTGCACGGAAAAATGTCAGTGTGGTCTGAGGTTGCGGGAGCTGACGGAGCACTCGGTCCTGCATTCGATGGTCTGCGACCATCGAATGATGGGGGAGGTTCCCTTAGATGGAGGAGTCGTATTCCGTTAAAAAATACACGTGCGGTCCGTTCGGCCAGCTTCTTACCGCGTACGGACGGAGTTGGCGATCCGTATGGAAGGCGGGGTTTCGCACGCACGGTCCTGGCCGCATATTCGGATTCGGCCGCACCGATCAGAATAAGGGCCTAAGTGCTGCCTCCTCTCCCGCCTCCTGATGATGCACCACCAATATTGCCAGATCGCATAGGCAATCTCCACAGGCCGCAGATGCAGGGTCGCACCAGGACTGAACCGTTTCAAAGTCCCAATGCTTACCTGCATTTGCGATCTGAAAGCGGTATCAGTGGTCCATTAAATCTTGTGCCAGTACAATTATTACTCTTTATCTACATATTATTTGATCATTTACATGTCTACACTGCAATAATTGATTTTTTTTTTTTAACTACTCCGAGAAGGAGACACTCCTTTCAAACACTCCCTTCCTTATTCCTTATTCAAATAAAACATATTATACTTTACTAAAACTAATTCACGGATGAAGTGGTGTCTACTGGCATTATTCTTTGACTGTCCTTGGTGCTTGCAGCTATAGAAAGAAAAATGACTGTCCCTATTAATTAGTAATAAGTATAAATAATTCAAATACCGTTTCCCATTAATTATGGTGCAAAACATATAGTGTGTACACACGGTTTGATATGGCTTCCGATGTTGACGATATCGTCAACATCGGAAGCCATATCGCATACATATCGCATACTGATTGTATGCATTGTAAGGGCTTCCTAGCCCGATGCGCGCTCCCGTTTAAGGAGAGATCGGAGGGGAGATAGAGTGTGCTGCCCACTCTATCTAGCACAAATCGCAAGCATATCGCATGCATCGTATGTGCCTTGCGATCATAGGCGAATCTAGGGGGTGGTCCGGGGGTGCACGGGACCACCCATTAGCCCATTTTGTAGCTGAGGGAAGGGGCTTTCCAACGAGCCCAGCCCCGTGTCTCTAGCCCCCTGGGAACCGGAGATACGGCCAGGCAAAGCTGGAACGTTTTCCCTATAGAATAACATGGGACCCACTAATTCCGACCCCCACCTAGTTCAATGGCTGCCAGTTCCCCCTTCGGCATCAATGAAGCTCGAGGTTGATCTCAGTTGAACCCAAATCGCTGGGCCTTCAATCTGATACCAGGCTGGATCCATATGGGTTAATTGGTTCCAGGGATATTGAGGTTAAACCGTTTTTTTTTTTCATTTCTTAAATGTAATTTCATGACTATTTATGTTTTTTGAGGGCAGATTTCTCTGGAACCAAACAGCCCAGTTTCACGGGACCAAAATCATTCAAAGCCAACTCAAAAGTTCTTCAATATGATACTGGTCTCATGTAAATGGGTCAGTTGGTTCCGAAGATATAGCTGGTTGGTTAAAGGGGTGTAGAAAGAGGGGAGTGGTTGTCTCTCCCCCTCATACCAGAAAATGCAGGGACTAGGCTGGTGTATAAGGGGTCAGCCTGGGAATGTCCCTGCATGATCCTGGGACCATATTCCCAGGAAAATCCCTGCATTTTCTATTGTGAAAGGGGTATTATTTCAAACAGCCGTGCCCTGCAGTGCTCTGAATACAGCCGGGCAGCCCCCTGCTCTCTGCCCAGCTGTCAATGACTGTCACCCCTGCAGTTTCCGCTCCAATTCTTCTCCATGCTTTCACCTCAGCCCGCCCCCCCTTAAATCATGTGCGGCATCATGTGTAATGGGTACTATGGTGTGCGGCATCATGTGTAATGGGTACTATGGTGTGCGGCATCATGTGTAATGGGTACTATGGTGTGCGGCATCATGTGTAATGGGTACTATGGTGTGCGGCATCATGTGTAATGGGTACTATGGTGTGCGGCATCATGTGTAATGGGTACTATGGTGTGCGGCATCATGTGTAATGGGTACTATGGTGTGCGGCATCATGTGTAATGGGTACTATGGTGCCATCAAGCAAGAACCCCCTAGCAATGAGCACGTAGGTATGCAGCACTTATGTGGCAAATATGTAATGGGCATTACAGTTTGATATGTATGTAATGGGCATCATGATGTGTGGCACAATGTGTAATGGGCAATATGGTGTGTGGCCTTATGTGTAATTGGCATTACGACGTGTGGCTTTATGTTTAATGGGTATTACGGAGTTTGCTAAAATGTGTAATGGGCATTACTGTGGGTGGTCTAAAGTGTAATACCACACCCCTTTTTGTGATGCCACGCCTCCTTCCCATGAGACCACGCCCCCTTTTGCCGCGCGGCATAGCCGCGCAAAGGTTCCCCTACTGTTGTGTCTACATCTGGGACCACCCATTACCATAATTCTAGATTCGCCTATGCTTGCGATATGCTTAAGATGCGATGTGCTATACGATTTCCAGGGCCCTGTCAGTCATCCTGTTGTTAAGTCAAAATCGCTTAGTCAAAATCTTAAGCAAATCTTAAGGCACATAGGAAATCGCATAGTAAATCAAATAGGAAATCGCATAGCAAATTGTATTGTAAAAAGTCAAAATCTTAAGCATATCTTAAGGCATATCTTAAGGAGTAGAGAAAAAAAAAAAGGGAAAAGTAAAAATCGGACAAAACATCGAATCGTACATCGGATCGCACAGAACATCGAACCGTGTGTACACACTCATAGTGTCATGAACCTGACTTGTTTCACATTTATTTTCTGATGTTCCATGCCTGTCTGTTTCCTAGCTGCTGCTGCAGCTGCAGCTGCTCTGCATTCTCAGTGATTAAAACTCCAGTGAGGCTCCCTGAGTTCAGCACCAGTCACATGATCCAGGTAACTCAAGGCATACTTCCTGGTTCTGTCTGCTGCTGCAGACAATCAAGCAATCACCTGGAGGAATATAAGCCAGCTTCCCAGAGTCCTCCTTGCCTTGAACAAATGTTCTTTCTGCTTCTTGTATGGTTACCCCAGAGACAGAGAATTCCAAGGCTCCTGGCTATCCAGTCTCCAGCGATACCTTCTCCTAGTGTCCTGCTGCTACTTACCTGGTTCCATTCATCTCCAGAGACTCCTGCTACTTCCATCACTGCGGTTGAGTGAGCAAGCTATCCCCTGCAGAGGATACCGCTGGCACTGGCTAGCAAATCCCCACTAGCTCCTAGGCTAGACCCCTTGGCTCCAAGGCCAAACTACCTTCAAACCTATCAGTGACTTTTTCCCATCACAGTCCTGAGGCACTGTCTACCTCACAGTCGACACTCAGCTTCTGCCGTCTATTCCTGACTAACAACATCCGTGTCATCCCTGACGTCCATCAGTTGCTGTATCCAAGTATTGTCACATTATCGCCTATTGTCGACCTTGTGTCCACTGTTTTCCAAAGTGCCTCCAGAGACTCTGTGCTTCTGTCGTCTCCTGGTGACTAATAACATCTGTGTCATCTCCAACGTCCACCAGTTGCCGCATTCAAGTATCGTCACACATACACCTGTTGTCGACATCCTGTGTCAACTGTTTTCCAGAGTGCCTCCAGAGACTCCGACATTCCCTCCTGGTTATCGACATCATAGACCAACGACTCCCAGGTCGTCATCTCCGGCTTCCAGGCCATCCCACAGCTCCCAGGCTGCCAACTGTCATCACCGGCTCCCAGGCCATCCCGCAGCTCCCAGGCTGCCAACTACAACCCCGGCTCCCAGGCCGCCTCGCAGCTCCCAGGCTGCCAACTACAACCCCGGCTCCCAGGCCGCCTCGCAGCTCCCAGGCTGCCAACTACAACCCCGGCTCCCAGGCCGCCTCACAGCTCCCAGGCGGCCTGCTACCATCCCCGGCTCTCAGGCCGTCAGCAAAGACATTCTCAGCATCCCTGGTTATTCCACTCCTGCCAGAAGTCTCCACGAGACCCATCTGCTGTGTGATCCTGTCTTCTTGTGCAGTCCAGGTTACCTGCTCAGCGCCCGGATATCAGTGGGTTCCGTGCCCGTCTCCCCTCGGCTCCCAGGTTGCTCCAGTGATCCCCAGCGATCTCCAGTGTCGGCTCCCTAGCCGCTCCAGCGATCCCCAGTGATCTCCAGTATCGGCTCCTTAGCCGCTCCAGCGATCCTCAGTGATCTCCAGTATCTGCTCCCTAGCCGCCTCAGCGATCCCCAGTGGTCTCCAGCGTCTTCTGTGTTACCCTCGTGGCATCCCCGGCTTCCAGGCCGCATCTCACGGTACTCAGCTCCCCAATACTGTGTACTACCTGCTATTCTACATTCCTCAGTGTCCTCCGTGTTGCTGTATAGCATTCAGTGCCATCGATCACCATCGATGGTTTAAGTACCCCTCAAAGACTCTTGTATTTCAAACCCTGCCAAAGCCACAGGGGAACCTGAGCAGAGGGCCGCGACCTGGTCGGCAGTTGCAGCGAAGTCCATATCCCCTTGCGGGGGTCCCTGGTGAATACCACTGTCGGCTTAGACCCCGCGCCTCTGCTCTAGGTCTCAGCCAATCCTCTGTGTCCCCGGCAGTTCATCCTCTCTCCTCCGTGCATGAGCTCCAGCTACCTCAAACCTCCTTCGTCCTGCTACCCAGCGCCCTCCACTGGTCCACCACGGTCACAGCCAGGAACACAAGGAACCCCGGTGCTGACACATAGTACTTCAAAATATAATCTTTATATTTCATCAAATTAAAATAACATGAATAACAATATAAATATGATTTAAATGTTGAAGAAATAGGTACTCTTTACCTAGCACGGCGCCCGCGATTACAATCGCGGGCGTCGGGGGTAAAAAATCGCGGGCATCGCGGGTAAATCAAAAACGGGTGCGACGCGATGCCCGCGATTTTCCCATAGGGATCAATGTTAAAAGACAGATTGGTCGCGATTTTAGCGTTAATTGGCTCAATGCCCGCGATTTTTACATAGGAAACAATGTTAAATGGGCCACAGAGCCCTAATAGTCCCCCTGAAGTGTGAAATGGCCCCCACAATTTTTAACGCCACCCCACGATCAACGTGAACCCGAAGCGTGGCGAGCGCAGCGAGCCCGCGAGGGGCGGCGGTACGCGTCCTCCGACCTTTTCATACCCCCACTATCCACGTCGGCGTGGAGTTGAGAATAGAATAGTGTGGCGAGCGCAGCGAGCCACCGAGCCCGAAGCGTGGCGAGCGGACGCGGATACCTTCACAGTTATACGCGTCCCCTCACGGGCTTTACAGGTGTCCGTGGCGACGCGGACACCTGTGAAGCCCGCGAGGGGACGCGTTTACCTGTGAAGGTATCCGCGTCCCCTCGCGGGGCTCGCTGCGCTCGCCACGCTTCGGGCTCGGTGGCTCGCTGCGCTCGCCACACTATTCTATTCTCAACTCCACGCCGACGTGGATAGTGGGGGTATGAAAAGGTCGGAGGACGCGTACCGCTGCGCTCGCCACGCTTCGGGTTCACGTTGATCGTGGGGTGGCGTTAAAAATTGTGGGGGCCATTTCACACTTCAGGGGGACTATTAGGGCTCTGTGGCCCATTTAACACTGTTTCCTATGTAAAAATCGCGGGCATTGAGCCAATTAACGCTAAAATCGCGACCAATCTGATTTTTAACATTGGTCCCTATGGGAAATCGCGGGCATCGCATCGCACCCGTTTTTTTGTGCATGCGATGGTCGCGATGGGCGCCGTGCTAGGTAAAGAGTACCAAGAAATAATATAGGCACTTTTAATCAAAATTAATAAAAACACCAGACTCTCTAATCACCTACTGTAGATCTTATGAATATATATATATATATATATATATTACTTGCATCACAGTATAATTTCAAGTCTGTTAATAGGAAGAGCCAGAGAGAGCGTGTTAGTGCACATTAAGCCACATTTATGTCCTCCAATATTATACCAGCTTCCGATATGCAGTATTGTTAGCAGGAAAGTATTAATACACCAATCGCTGTGGTAAAATAAACAATTAAGCTGTTTATTCAGTCTGATTATCCTCTTTAAAGGGTCTACTGTATGATGGTGTAAGTTCAACAGTATTGTAACTGAAAAATTGTATTTAAGGTACAATACTTCTGTGTTCAGAACTTTTGCTTTGTGATTGAAAGTTCACACCAGCAAGCTCTAAATTCAAACAATTCAAATGTTTAGTACGGTACATCCAGCTAAAACTTTTTTTATACCTATTGGTGCAGAACCTGAGGAGTTGCAATAAATGTCAGCAGTGTGAAATGGAGATTAGTCCACACAGTGGGTGCTAAGCCAGGATTTTAGTTTTTTAGTAACAGCAGTAAGCATGTTGCACACAAAGTGAAAATATACTGTAGATACACATTGATCGATATAGTAGTCGTATGGCAGGTAATATATGTTGTTTAGAATCTCAACTCTGAGGTGCTAAGTACTGCACAGTTGTGCAGCACTGTTACACTGAACACAGTGATGCGGAACCGGTCGACCAGGTGAGTTCAGTAGCCGTGCGGGATGTTGGCCGAACTTGGACTTTTTCTTAAAGGGGCAACTACTACTAAACTCAGGCGGCATTACATCCTGCACTTTGTGTTTAAACGCAGGCTCAAAAAGTAGAAATAATACCAAACACCCAACATAAGAGACACATTTGTTAATAGATGCCACAAAGAATTATTTGTTTTTCTTCCCCAGCATTAATGAACAATTCCAAAATAAAAATAAAAAAAGGATGCTACAGCGTATTTTTTTAAATGAATGTATTCATAATCAATGTAAATTGTTATGTGTCAATGGTATGCTTCTAGGGCTATAACACAAATTTATTAACATTTAAAAATGAATGGCAAAAAGCATCTCTTTGTGTATGTGTGTTTTTGTCCCTTAACACATAGGCCCTTATTCTGATCGGTGCGGCCGGATCCGAATATGCGGCCAGCACCGTGCGTCCTAAACCGCGCCTTCCATATGGATCGCCAACTCCGTCCGAACGCGGTAAGAAGCTGTCCGAACGGACCGCACGTGTATTTCTCATGAATACACCTCCTCCATCTCAGGGAACCTCCCCCATCATTCGATGAATGCAGGACCGAGTGGCCAGGCAGCTCCCGCAACCTCAGACCACATGGGCATTTCTCTGTGCAAAAGCAGGGATCTGGGCGGGCAGCTGACATCCGGCAATGTCATATGTCCGCCCCCTACACATGCGTCACGGCCGCATTACCATATGTACGCCCAGCGTTTGCATGGGAACGCCCATGAAACGCGGGGTGTAAACATATGGTAATGAGCCCAAACAGCCCTTCACACTCCTCTCCACCCCCTGTTCATGGTGTACACATTTCATGCGGAATGTGGCCGTGCGTCCCGCTCGCACATGCGCAGAGACGCCTCTGCTCATGCGCAGACACAAAACATCGGCGGCACGAACGCACGTGGATATTACCGCACCAACCAGAATAAGGGCCATAATTTCAGATCGATTTTCCATTATTTGAAACCGATAACAATCAATGAAAATCAACCTTTATTAACGATACCCTTATGTGTAGCTTTTAATAATAAAATCTGAAGTTGATAATAATGATGCATATCTTTTTAACATTTGGATCATTTCTTTTTTTCAGTGAAAAGTTTAATGGTATACAGTATTCTGAAAACACAAAGTTTTTGGAAACAACAAGATATAATTTGTGTAGTTACTGCTTAAAAAAATGTTATACATCGGTGTTGGAATGTGTGAACGTGTTATATGGGTCGAGCAACCTGTTTCCTGTTCATACTATGGAGGAGGCAGCGCTTGGAGCAGCTCCAGCTCTAAGTTCTGCCTCCTCTCCCGCCTCCTGATTATGCACCACCACAGGCCGCAGATGCAGGGTCGCACCAGGACTGAACCGTTTCAAAGTCCCAATGCTTACCTGCATTTGCGATCTGAAAGCGGTATCAGTGGTCCATTAAATCTTGTGCCGGTACAATTATTACTCTTTAACAAAATGGGTGGGTACCAGAGCTACCAAGTGGGGGTCGATACTTAACACCAGTGCTAATAATGAAAGACAAATACACTTCCCTCAGGATTGAGTAACGTTCCTCTTCTCCACAAGTAAATAGCCTGGGTTTAAATAAACAGCATCCCGTTCATCACTGCATGCGTCCAATCCCATACACATTATCCAATTTCCCTCATGAGAAGAAACAGAAATATATGGTGCAGCACAGACTAATTTATTGGGACACAAATTGACATAAAATATAAAAACATCCAGGAGATATAAAAAGGGTGGAATTTACCGCAGGGGGTGGAGAACCTGATCAAACTGGTTCTCAAATGGGCATGAATGCGGCGATCTGAACCCGGGTCGGTCACAGCAAACAGTCCCACAGGCAGGCAAAAGTTCCCTTCTTTAGTATCCCCTGGTCCGGATGGCAACACAGCTACTCCAACGCGTTTCGGACACTACCTGTGTCCTTTTTCAAGGAGTGTAGCTGTGTGAATAAGGGCAGTCTTTTTAAAGGGTGATCAATTAGTGAATCCGTTAGGATTTGCGTGAACTTCCGGTTTCGGAAGCTCACTTCCGGCTGGGTGACACGCATAGACGCTGCGTGGACTTCAGGTATTGGAGGTTTGTTTTCTGCTTGGTGACACGCATAGGCATTGCGTGTGTCTCGCTCTGATGTCCCTCAAGCCCCGCTTCCGGTGGACGTAGACGGAGCGGTGTGCTTGTGTTTGAAGACCGACTGACCCAGTTTCATGTGGTTTGGGTTCCCATCCTAAGCTTGACTAACGGAGGAATTACAGCATTTAACCCATTCCAGGACGGGGGAAGTTGTAAAGGGAGCGTAGCCATATTGGTGCTTCAATTAGGTGTTTGGATGGCCGGAATTAGCCTTCACTATAAATATACAAAAGATGTGCAAAACATATGTAGATAAGATCCATCGGTCATAAAAACAAACAGTGGGCTGATCAGGTAAAAAAGATATAAAAAATGTCAAAGTACATAAAATCGCAAGGAAATGATTAAAAAGCATGATAAAAAATGCCACAGAACCTGTATATAAAAACACTTTAGAATACCAGAGAAAAAAATCTATAAAAACCATTTGACCTCAAAATCCGAATTGAGGCCATTGGGTTTGAGAGTGTCAAATTTATATATGCATCTCATTTCCTCTCTCGCTAAACAGGTACCCAGGTTGTTGTTTCTGGGGCCAGTGTGTGCAATTTTAATACCAAAAAATCTAACAATAGCTGATGGGGATGATTTATGAACAATTTTAAAATGTTGTGATAGGGAGTGAGACTCCAAGCCCTTCTTTATATTGTTTAAATGTTCGCTGAGTCTCGTCTTAAAGGGACGTGATGTCCGGCCGATGTAAAACTTGTGGCATGTGCACTCAATCCCGTACACTATATTGCTCGTGTTGCAAGTGATGAAATCACTGAGTATGTGTTTAACACCATTTATGGAAAGTTCAGAGATTTTGCTAACTCCATTGCTGCTAACTTCCCTGCAGGCCTTACATAAACCACACCTGTGGAACCCTTTGGTGAGGATTCTCCCAGGGCGTTTGGGTATGGGGAGGGCACTGCTGACAATTTTGGTTTTGATGTTCGGTGCACGGCGATATATAAAGCTTGGTTGACTCGGTAAATGTTCTCCCAAGATAGGGTCACGTCTCAAGATTTTCCAATTTTTTCTGAAGGAGGATTCTATGCTCTTGTATTGGGCATTATAGCCTGTGATGAATGACATTTTTAAATCTTTTTTGGATTCATCTTCAAGTGTTTTTGTGGCAAGTAGATTGTCCCTTTCTACTTCCTCTACTTCATTCACTAAAGAGGTAATTCTATCTGTGTCATAGCCACTGGAGATGAATTTTTTGGCCATAGCCCCAGCCTGCTCCTTGTATGTATCAATATTGGTACAGTTGCGTCGTACCCGTTTCAACTGTCCCCCAGGGATTGCATTCAGCCAGTTTTGATGGTGGCAACTTGTATGGTGAATGTATGAATGTGTATCCGTGGGTTTAGAAAACGTTTTTGTTTCCCATTGGTTCACGCCTTTGCTGATGGTGATGTCAAGAAAGTCTACCGTTAGCTGGCTTTTATTAAAAGTTCACTCAATGTTGCAGTCATTAGTATTTAAAAACATACAAAAATTATTAAGAGCTTCCTCCTCTCCCCTCCAAAAGAATAAAATATCATCGATATAACGTACCCATGACACCAGGCTTGCCCCGACATCAGGCCAACACTCCACATCGGACTGCTCCCACTCGCCCATGAAGATGTTGGCATAACTCGGGGCGAACCTGGAGCCCATGGCCGTCCCAACCTTTTGTATATAAAATCCCGATTCAAAAGTAAAATAGTTGTTGGTTAAAATAAACTCCATGGCTTTCAATAAAAATTCCTGAACCAGTTTGATCAGGTTCTCCACCCCCTGCGGTAAATTCCACCCTTTTTATATCTCCTGGATGTTTTTATATTTTATGTCAATTTGTGTCCCAATAAATTAGTCTGTGCTGCACCATATATTTCTGTTTCTTCTCATGAGGAAAATTGGATACTGTGTATGGGATTGGACGCATGCAGTGATGAACGGGATGCTGTTTATTTAAACCCAGGCTATTTACTTGTGGAGAAGAGGAACGTTACTCATTCCTGAGGGAAGTGTATTTGTCTTTCATTATTAGCGCTGGTGTTAAGTATCGACCCCCACTTGGTACCTCTGGTACCCACCCATTTTGTTACTACTTAGTCGCCACTGGGAAGAGGTGAAAAGGGGGTGTGTGTACTCGACACTAGCAGCTGTTCAATCCATCTGAACCTTTACCATTTGCGCAGGACTTGCGAGTCTAGATTGAGATCATTTTGTCCATTTGTTCAATTATTACTCTTTATCTACATATTATTTGATCATTTACATGTCTACACTGCAATAATTGATTTTTTTATTTTTAACTACTCCGAGAAGGAGACACTCTTTCAAACACTCCCTTCCTTATTCAAATAAAACATATTATACTTTACTAAAACTAATTCACGGATGAAGTGCTGTCTACTGGCATTATTCTTTGACTGTCCTTGGTGCTTGCAGCTATAGAAAGAAAAATGACTGTCCCTATTAATTAGTAATAAGTATAAATAATTCAAATACCGTTTCCCATTAATTAAGAAATGGTGCAAAACATAGTACTTCAAAATATAATCTTTATATTTCATCAAATTAAAATAACACGAATAACAATATAAATATGATTTAAATGTTGAAGAAACAATATAGGCACTTTTAATCAAAATTAATAAAAACACCAGACTCTCTAGTCACCTACTGTAGATCTTATAAATATATATATATATATATATATATATATATATTACTTGCATCACAGTATAATTTCAAGTCTGTTAATAGGAAGAGCCAGAGAGAGCGTGTTAGTGCACATTAAGCCACATTTATGTCCTCCAATATTATACCAGCTTCCGATATGCAGTATTGTTAGCAGGAAAGTATTAATACACCAATCGCTGTGGTAAAATAAACAATTAAGCTGTTTATTCAGTCTGATTATCCTCTTTAAAGGGTCTACTGTATGATGGTGTAAGTTCAACAGTATTGTAACTGAAAAATTGTATTTAGGGTACAATACTTCTGTGTTCAGAACTTTTGCTTTGTGATTGAAAGTTCACACCAGCAAGCTCTAATTCAAACAATTCAAATGTTTAGTACGGTACATCCAGCTAAAACTTTTTTTATACCTATTGGTGCAGAACCTGAGGAGTTGCAATAAATGTCAGCAGTGTGAAATGGAGATTAGTCCACACAGTGGGTGCTAAGCCAGGATTTTAGTTTTTTAGTAACAGCAGTAACCATGTTGCACACAAAGTGAAAATATACTGTAGATACACATTGATCGATATAGTTGTCGTATGGCAGGTAATATATGCTGTTTAGAATCTCAACTCTGAGGTGCTAAGTACTGCACAGTTGTGCAGCACTGTTACACTGAACACAGTGATGCGGAACAGGTCGACCAGGTGAGTTCAGTAGCCGTGCGGGATGTTGGCCGAACTTGGACTTTTTATTAAAGGGGCAACTACTACTAAACTCAGGCGGCATTACATCCTGCACTTTGTGTTTAAACGCAGGCTCAAAAAGTAGAAATAATACCAAACACCCAACATAAGAGACACATTTGTTAATAGTTGCCACAAAGAATTATTTGTTTTTCTTCCCCAGCATTAATGAACAATTCCAAAATAAAAATAAAAAAAGGATGCTACAGCGTATTTTTTTAAATGAATGTATTCATAATCAATGTAAATTGTTATGTGTCAATGGTATGCTTCTAGGGCTATAACACAAATTTATTAACATTTAAAAATGAATGGCAAAAAGCATCTCTTTTTGTATGTGTGTTTTTGTCCCTTAACACATAGGCCCTTATTCTGATCGGTGCGGCCGGATCCGAATATGCGGCCAGCACCGTGCGTCCTAAACCCCGCCTTCCATACGGATCGCCAACTCCATCCGAACGCGGTAAGAAGCTGTCCGAACGGACCACACGTGTATTTCTCATGAATACACCTCCTCCATCTCAGGGAACCTCCCCCATCATTCGATGGTCACAGACTATCGAATGCAGGACCGAGTGGCCAGGCAGCTCCCGCAACCTCAGACCACATGGGCATTTCTCCGTGCAAAAGCAGGGATCTGGGCGGGCAGCTGACATCCGGCAATGTCATATGTCCGCCCCCTACACGTGCGTCACGGCCGCATTACCATATGTACGCCCAGCGTTTGCATGGGAACGCCCTTGAAACGCGGGGTGTAAACATATGGTATTGAGCCCAAACAGCCCTTCACACCCCTTTCCACCCCCTGTTCGTAGTGTACACATTTCATGCGGAATGTGGCCGTGCGTCCCGCTCGCACATGCGCAGAGACGCCTATGCACATGCGCAGACACAAAATATCGGCGGCACGAACGCACGCGGATATTACCGCACCAACCAGAATAAGGGCCATAATTTCAGATCGATTTTCCATTATTTGAAACCGATAACAATCAATGAAAATCAACCTTTTTTAATGATACCCTTATGTGTAGCTTTTAATAATAAAATCTGAAGTTGATAATAATAATGCATATCTTTTTAACATTTGGATCATTTCTTTTTTTCAGTGAAAAGTTTAATGGTATACAGTATTCTGAAAACACAAAGTTTTTGGAAACAACAAGATATAATTTGTGTAGTTACTGCTTAAAAAAAAGTTATACATCGGTGTTGGAATGTGTGAACGTGTTATATGGGTCGAGCAACCTGTTGCCTCCTCTCCCGCCTCCTGATGATGCACCACCAATATTGCCAGATCGCATAGGCAATCTCCACAGGCTGCAGATGCAGGGTCGCACCAGGACTGAACCGTTTCAAAGTCCCAATGCTTACCTGCATTTGCGATCTGAAAGTGGTATCAGTGGTCCATTAAATCTTGTGCCAGTACAATTATTACTCTTTATCTACATATTATTTGATCATTTACATGTCTACACTGCAATAATTGATTTTTTTATTTTTAACTACTCCGAGAAGGAGACACTCCTTTCAAACACTCCCTTCCTTATTCAAATAAAACATATTATACTTTACTAAAACTAATTCACGGATGAAGTGGTGTCTACTGGCATTATTCTTTGACTGTCCTTGGTGCTTGCAGCTATAGAAAGAAAAATGACTGTCCCTATTAATTAGTAATAAGTATAAATAATTCAAATACTGTTTCCCATTAATTAAGAAATGGTGCAAAACATAGTACTTCAAAATATAATCTTTATATTTCATCAAATTAAAATAACACGAATAACAATATAAATATGATTTAAATGTTGAAGAAACAATATAGGCACTTTTAATCAAAATTAATAAAAACACCAAACTCTCTAATCACCTACTGTAGATCTTATGAATATATATATATATATATATATATATATTACTTGCATCACAGTATAATTTCAAGTCTGTTAATAGGAAGAGCCAGAGAGAGCGTGTTAGTGCACATTAAGCCACATTTATGTCCTCTAATATTATACCAGCTTCCGATATGCAGTATTGTTAGCAGGAAAGTATTAATACACCAATCGCTGTGGTAAAATAAACAATTAAGCTGTTTATTCAGTCTGATTATCCTCTTTAAAGGGTCTACTGTATGATGGTGTAAGTTCAACAGTATTGTAACTGAAAAATTGTATTTAAGGTACAATACTTCTGTGTTCAGAACTTTTGCTTTGTGATTGAAAGTTCACACTAGCAAACTTTAATTCAAACAATTCAAATGTTTAGTACGGTACATCCAGCTAAACCTTTTTTTATACCTATTGGTGCAGAACCTGAGGAGTTGCAATAAATGTCAGCAGTGTGAAATGGAGATTAGTCCACACAGTTGGTGCTAAGCCAGGATTTTAGTTTTTTAGTAACAGCAGTAACCATGTTGCACACAAAGTGAAAATATACTGTAGATACACATTGATCGATATAGTAGTCGTAGGGCAGGTAATATATGCTGTTTAGAATCTCAACTCTGAGGTGCTAAGTACTGCACAGTTGTGCAGCACTGTTACACTGAACACAGTGATGCGGAACAGGTCGACCAGGTGAGTTCAGTAGCCGTGCGGTCTGTTGGCCGAACTTGGACTTTTTCTTAAAGGGGCAACTACTACTAAACTCAGGCGGCATTACATCCTGCACTTTGTGTTTAAACGCAGGCTCAAAAAGTAGAAATAATACCAAACACCCAACATAAGATACACATTTCTTAATAGATGCCACAAAGAATTATTTTTTTTTTTTCCCCAGCATTAATGAACAATTCCAAAATAAAAATAAAAAAAGGATGCTACAGCGTATTTTTTTAAATGAATGTATTCATAATCAATGTAAATTGTTATGTATCAATGGTATGCTTCTAGGGCTATAACACAAATGGGTACTTATGTATTATCTGGACTCCCATGTTAAATGCACCCCATTTTTTCATACCCCTACTATCCAACTACGCATGGAGTTGATTTTATATAGTGTGGCGAGCGCAGCGAGCCACCGTGCCCGAAGCGTGGTGAGCGCAGCGAGCCCCGCGAGGGGACGCGGTCTCATAAGAAAAACGGGAGTCCAGATATTACATAAGTACCCACAAATGTATTAACATTTAAAAATGAATTGCAAAAAGCATCTCTTTGTGTATGTGTGTTTTTGTCCCTTAACACATAATTTCAGATCGATTTTCCATTATTTGAAACCGATAACAATCAATGAAAATCAACCTTTATTAACGATACCCTTATGTGTAGCTTTTAATAATAAAATCTGAAGTTGATAATAATGATGCATATCTTTTTATCATTTGGATCATTTCTTTTTTTCAGTGAAAAGTTTAATGGTATACAGTATTCTGAAAACACAAAGTTTTTGGAAACAACAAGATATAATTTGTGTAGTTACTGCTTAAAAAATGTTATACATCGGTGTTGGAATGTGCAAATATAAAAATATGACCTCACCACAAAGGTGAATACCCTGGTACTGAATGGCTTTGGAGAGTTACACACTCGCTGGGCCATTCATTGTGTTGAGGGAGGACTGGGGTGGATGGGGGCGGAAACGGCGCTGGACCATGGGAATGCCCAGAATTTTATGGGCGTCCCCATGGTAACGAAGGCAAGCTAATGCCTGCAGCGGCAGGGTGAATGCGGTTGCTTAACTCAGTGCACGGTAAGCAACAATTTTTGCTGCTTACTGAGCCGACATGAATCACCCCCTATGTATCCTATATAATAAAAGATTAAGGGGATATATTCAATCCTGTGTCCCGCCTGTCATTTTTCCCACCGTTTATTGGCAGGGATTCAATGTTTCACCTACCGATTGGCAAAGGGGAAGCATGTCCACGAAAACGGCTGTAGATTGTCGAGATCCGGCCGTGATCTCTATAATCCATGGCCACTTTCATCAAAACAGGCCCGACTGCTTTTAAAGTTGGGTCCATTCTGATGAGATACCGCTTTAATGCTGCCCCCTGTCTGAAATAGCGGCAGGGATTAAATATTCATTCTCCCCAAAAATTAATCTTGTTACTTCAAGCCTCTGTAATTCTATGCATCAAGGTGTTTTCTGTATTTCAGAATTTGGAAGGGGTGCACTTACTTCTCCCCTTGGCTGGTTAAACATTCGCTCATCTGCTCCCACTGCCATGTTACACAGCAAACTTGATATTAGTGGGATTCCAATCAAACAAAATTAGACAAAAGTAATATTCCACTGTGCATAAAACATTTTGAGGTTTATAAACTATAAGGTTTATATGCTATCTACATTATGCAGATTTACCACAGAAGAATTTTAATAATAATCGTTTCTTAAACAAACACAGCATAATGTGAGAGTAGGAAATATATGGTAAATGGCAACAGTAGAATCCTTTATATTATTGCTAACCTTGCAAATATATCCAAATTTAGGGTTAAAGGATACAGTAAGATACAGTAATATACATATATACATATAGTACAATTAATGTATAATACAGATGGAGCCCCTCTCTTTCAATGCCTGCACTCGCCAGACGTCCCCGCTGGCGAGCGCCTGATGGAGAGAGACTCCATCCCCGCGCCCCCCCTTCCGATGGCTGGCGGGGCCTGGTGGCTGGTGGCAAGCATGAAGCCGGCTCCATCTTTATATCAGTGGTGCTAGTAAGGGGGTACGGAGTGGTACGGCATACCTTTAACAATTATGTTGCTGGTACACCGTACCACCCCGCTTCCCCTGCTGTATTCGGGGTCGCGGGACCAGGGACGATTTTACAGGTGAGCTGGGTGCCGTCATCCATTGTTCCTACTGCCGACTGCTCAGTTAGTCACTGCCCGCCTTTTCAATGTGCTGTGTAGCACAGCAGTGACTGCCGGAGTAAGGTCCCGTCCCCTGATCCCCCACATCACACCAGTGCCACATACATCTCTTCTGCCGGTATCTACAAGTTGGGAGATATGGTGCCATCATGAGAGGGGCCTTGCTGTCCAGAGTAGCCGCAACGCCCGCCAGCTCTGATTAATGTGTAGCTGCTGCAGCTATTACACTGAAGCTACTTCCAGCAGCCAGCAATTGAATGAGCAGCGAGGAGCCCTTGACTGGGGAGAGACTGTAAGTCTGTGACTAGAGGACTGGAAGCCGCTGCTACCTGCTTCACCCTCACCAGTGTGCCAGGGAGAAGGGGTATGGCAGCAGGCAGCATTACTACCCTGACAATATGGCTAGATGACAAGGCAGCAGCCCCTTCCCCCTTAAAGGGCCACAAGAGCCTGTACTTTAAGAATGGGGGATCTTTGCCCATGGCATCAAGCATGAAGGCCTTGGCATCATGCCATGCATGAAGGCCCTGGCACTGAGCATGAAGGCTCTGGCAGTGAGCATGAAGGCTCTGGCAGTGAGCATGAAGCAGACCCTGGCAGTTAACATGTAGGTAAGCCGCACTTATGTGGCATAATATGTAGTAGCCATTATAGCATGTTGCATAATGTGTAATGGGCATCAGGGTGTGTGGCATAATGTGTAATGGGCATCACAATGTGTGGCATAAATGTGTAATGGGCATCATGGTGTGTGGCATAATGTGTGATGGGCATCACAGTGTGTGGCATAATGTGTAATGGGCATTATGGCGTGTGGTATAATGTGTTAGATTCAGTGTGTGGCATAAAGTGGCTATGCCCCTATTGTCATGTAACCAGTGGCGTAACAATAGTGGGTGCAGGGGATGCAATTGCTATGGGGCCCGATGGCTGGGGGGGCCCGAGAGCCCAGCAGGCAATCCCCTGCACCCTTTTGAAGTATTATACCTTTTACAATTGATATGCGGCGCCACGCTGAGTTAGAAGCTGTGAATTGGCTTTTAGAGACGGAACACAGAGAGGGTCCTCGCCCGGCAGCACAGAGCACCAGACTCTAGAAGGCGCTGCAGCTGCCTTCTCTATTTTCGATTTGCCGGGCCACAGGACTTGCTGGCAGACACCGTCTCAGTTGCACGCCTTTACAGACCCACAGACCTACAGACAGTCTCCTCCTCCGTGCCGGGTGCCGCAGAGCTGTAACACCGCAGAGGTGTGGACCCGGGTGGAAGAAGAAACCTGTGTTGCACCCTTGCCTTACCGAAAGAGCTGCAGGTAAAAGTGGGCAGGCAGACGGTGGGAATAGCAGGGGTAGGCCTGACATGGGACTCCTAAGTATAGGCTCAGCGGGTCACCATTATGGTGGTGACCCGCCGCTGATGCACTACCTACATAAGTGACAGCCCACTCTCTCCCGCCCCCACCCCTTTCTGATCTCCAGCTTGACAGCCTGCTCCCCTTCAACTGTTCATCGTGTATCCCCGAGCCTGGTGGTCTCTCCTGCATGTGCTGGATAAACCCCCCCTGCGCAAGTGATAGCCTTTCCCCTAGTCTTTTTCCCTCCTCTGTCTCCCTTACACTATCTCTTGAACCCCTCTCTACTGTACTGTATCTCTCTCGGTACTGTATCTCTCTCTCTCTCTCTCCCTGACACTCTTTCCCAACTCACTCCTTCTCTCTATCCCTGTCTCTCTCTCTCTGCCTGACACTATCTCTCCATCTTTCCAAGAATGAGGGGGGGGGGGGGCTTTCAAGACTTTGCTATGGGGCCCACTGAGTTCAAGTTACGCCCCTGCATGTAACCACTCGTCTAGTTTCATATGGCCACGCCCCCTCATGACACATGGTCATGCCCATTTTTTAGAGCGTGAACCTACGCTGCACACTTATAGTACCACTAATAATTTCTACTTGTGCCACTGAATATACTATGCTGGCTTTTACGCTTTTATATGACTATAGACAGAATAAACATTTCCAAGTCAAAGATTAACACAATTATGTTTTTTTTTATCCTCCTTAGTTGTCAATCATATATACATAATAAATTAAAGTTTATTAAACGTTGCCCTCTGATTCAATGTATCCAATATTTGCCTTACCAATTACACTGTAAAAATATTTTACCTTGCATCATCATGCAATTACTTGAACTACATATCATGTGATGTTATGTCCTGCTTTAACACACACTTCTTTATACATGAGACTGACAGATGTGGAATTGCACAGAGCGGAACAGTGCATGAGGCATCTCATTTACTGTCAGTGTCAGTTCCTATGGTATAGTAAAATCCTGTTACTGTCAGCATCATTTTACATTTAGTACTTAATACAGTGGTTCCCAAACTTTCTTGAATTATGGCACCCTAAAATACAGGTTGAATATCCCTTATCCAAAATGCCAAGAATTATGGATAACGGATTATTCTGTATTTCAGAAAATTTTTATGTATCTTGAGGTATCTTGCATTGATGTTGTACAAATACATCAAACACATGAAATGCACACAAATATATTTTATTTGTGCATAAAACAAGGTTTCAAAACATGAGACAACGTTTTTGAACTATCTCAGAAACTGAATTTAAATGCCAAGCAATCATTTTCTTGCACATATTTAGTGCCAGTTACATTTCATGTCCCCAGTAGTGCTGTTACAGATGTCCCCAGTAGTGCCAGTTACAGATCATGTCCTCAGTAGTGCTGATACAGATATCCCCAGTAGTGCTCTTAGCAAAAAAAAAAAATCACTTTCTGGAATGTACAGTATGGTTTTCGGAATAATTTGGATAAGGGATACTCAACTTGTATCAGTACATTGTATTCACTTCACTCCTAGGATAAAAAAAAAGTATTGATAACTTTTGCAAAAAAATATTCAATTGTGCTTACCATTCATCCATTTTTCCAGTTATGTGGTGGTGTACAGAGCTGTGCTTCTGATTGATCACATTTTATGATTGAGAGCCACAAGCAGTGTTTTTGCCTATCGCTTTGACCATAATTAATTTGATTTGGTCCTGAACCCCTAATCTGAGGCACCCCTGCAAGAGCCTTGCAGCACCCCAGTGTGATTAGCCACGTAGTTTGGGAACGGGATGCAGTGTAAATCCCTGCGGTCGGGATCCCGGTGGTCGGGATCCCGGCGTTCAGAATCCCGACGCTGGAATCCCGATTGCCGAAATCCCGATCAGCGAAATCCCAACACTTTCTCCCTCCGGGGGTGTCCACGACACCCCCGGCGGGAGAATAAATTTGTGCGGCGAGCGCAGCGAGCCCGCAAGTGGGGGGGGGGCGATCCACGTCCCCCCCTTGTCGGGATTTCGGCGATCGGGATTCCAGCGTCGGGATTCTGAACGCCGGGATCCCGACCGCCGGGATTTAATACTGAATCCTTGTGAACAACTAACTTAATATCTGTAGTGAATAAAACACCATGGTAAATAAGAGAACCAACAACAGCATGTAAATATTCAATACAAGCTAATATGCAGTCACTATGTCTCTGTTTAATTTGTTGACATTTTGAGGTACATTTATTAAGATTGGAGTTCTGTTGAAGATGGAATGTTGCCCATAGCAACCAATCAGATTCTACTTCGACTTGATTGCTATGGGCAACATACTATCTTTAATATAACTCCTAGCTTATTAAATTTACTCCTTTGATTGTTAACAGCAAAAGATCAACATTTGTCAAAAAAGTGTCATTATTGTGGACTATTGTGGCAAAATGTAAACTTTAACTAATGTCAAGAAATGAAATGTTAACATTGTCACAGTCAACATTTCCATTAGCCTTATGGTTACAAAAAGCATTAGGGTTACAATTAGGGTTGAACTTCGAGTAACCTTCCATTCCAGCTCCTGTTTAGATGCCCTGTTACATTACATGATATATGCTCCAAACATAACTAATGATACTGTGCACCAGTAGGGAATTATATACTAATCCTTAGACAGAGATACAGTACCAAACCAGTCCTAACTGCCATGTTACAGGGTAGGTTTGAAAACATGACAGGAGCTGATTGGTTGGTAGTTTATCTCTGTCCACTTTATCTCTTTAAAAGGCTTAGGGCGGTATTCAATGAGGCTGATTCGCCAGGTTTTTATGGCGATTTTGTGCTGTAAGGCGAATTTTTGACAAAAACAGTCAATCACCCTATTCAATGACCAGATGGCGAATACATTTCAAGGTTTTTTTCGCCATGATTCACCGAGTAGCAATCGCTATCTTTTTATGGTGAAGTGGAATGTGAACTTTTAAAATAAAATGTTTTGTTTTTTACATTTGGTGTAAAAAAATCAGGAATTTTATTCTGAGGAGGGGCATGCTATTTTTATTCATGTGCTGTAAGCACATGAATATATATTTAATTTAAAAAAATATATATATATTTTTTTTAACACTGACCAGCCAGCAGGGGGCGCCGGAGCCGAGCCGCTCATTAGATATTCATATATTCACTGCACCCGATCGTAACATATGCATGATCGGATGTAGTGAATATACCCGGTCCCCTGCTGGCATCCCCGGGGGGCAGCCTGTGCTGCCTCGCACCCGGGGAGCCCACCTCCCCCCCACATACGCTCTGGGGCAGGCAGGGAGACTTCCATCTCCCTGCCTGCCACCGTCCTCAGGCTCCCTGCGGCGTTCACCGCAGGAGCTCATATTCGCCAGTCAGGGGCAGCGAGCCCCTGACTCGTTGAATACCGGAGCCGGCGAGGCTCCAGAACGCAGCGACCAGTGGCGAATGTCCCAGGGCAGAGTCCTTCCTTAGTAGACGCTACTGAGGAAGGACCATTCGGTCCGAAATGCATTTGGCGTGTTTTGTTTAATCATAGCACCCAAGGACTCTG
Source organism: Crinia signifera (assembly GCF_055691185.1). Lineage (NCBI taxonomy): Eukaryota > Metazoa > Chordata > Amphibia > Anura > Myobatrachidae > Crinia > Crinia signifera. Next base: position 284,893,460 of record NC_139217.1, read on the forward strand.
CCCTGTGGTTATCTAAGGATCCAGCCCCTGCCAGTTACCGGACCTGGTGGGACTCTGCACCTTGGACTCTGCCTCTGGACCGCAGCTTTGCCTTGAGTGACCTTTTTAATACATGCTTGTATTTTTTCTTCTAATTGTAAGTGCACATCTTTTATTAAAGCTCACTGGTTAAAAAAGTTATGCACTATACTTTCCCATTTGTGTCATTTAATATCATACCCCACTGCTGAGAGGACGTGGTTTATTGAGGATCCATTTTTAATTAAGGATTCCCATTCATCTTGGACCCCATTGGTGACATTTTTTGAACTTATTTGTGAATTTTCACATTGACTATATTTCATGAGATCAACATCAGCGCTCAATCCATCTATTTCTTCTTTCTGTATATTTCTCTACTGTAAGAATAAAGACCAGTGCAGTGCCTCACGTAACCGCAAAACGAACACGTTAAGTGACCGTGAAAAAGCATGCTTTTCATGTGCTTCACTATATGGCACGCAACGCACAATTCGGAGCACCAATACTTATAAATGTATTCTCCCTTGTAGTTTACAAATTATTTCCAACGTTCAATAAGGTTTTCAATACCTCGTTGGTAGAAATCACCTGGTGTAGACTCGAAAAATTAATTCAACCAAGCTCTCCCACCATACGCACAACATCTTTTTACGCGGATGAAGATCTTGTTTCATGCGCGGGGTCGTTTGTTTACCTTGGCTAAGCCATTCCTTACGCTGGTTCATATTGATGTACAGGCACCATTTTTCGTCGCCAGTAACGATTCGGTAAAGAAGCTTCACAGCCTCTAGTTTCCTTCAAGGAATGTATCAAATACATTCGCATATTAATACAGAGGAGTCGGAGTCGGAGTTGAGGAGTCGGGGTCAGCAGTACGAGTCGGGGTCGGAGTCGGAACATTTATCTACCGACTCCACAGCCCTTGCTGAAATTATTGTTTTTTTTGGGGCCCCCACAAAACAAGCTGCCAATGATTTCTCCCTACACAAACTGGCTCTACATAGACAAGATTCCTCACCCCAATCAATGTATTGAATTATATGGGACACTTGGCAGCACCCTTGGAATTATACAGTACAATTGGTAGCACCCCATGAATTATACACACAAATCTCAGCATCCCATGAATTATACAGTACATCATGCATTATACAGCACAATTGGAAGCATTGTTGCAGTAAAAAAAAAACATTTTTTTTTAAATAAAGGAGTCCACTTAATAGTCTCCATAGTAGTATACTCCCATAGTAGTGTTAGATAGTAATAGTCCCTCATACAGTAGTCCCCCATAGTACGCTTTACAGCACCTCATAATTTATCCAGCACACTTGGCAGCACCCCATAAATTATACAGCACACCATGAATTATACAGCACACTTCGAAGCACCCAATGAATAAAACGGCACACTTGTCACACTGTCCCTTGTCACAGCAGCCCCATAGTAGTAGTCCTCCATAGTACTCTTGGCAGCACCCCATAATTTATACAGCTCACTTGGCAGCACGCCATTAATTATACGGCACACTTGGAAGCACCCCATGAATTATACAGCACACTTGTCAAACTGTCACTTGTGACAGCAGCCCCTTAACACAGCAGCCCCTTGTCACACTGCCCCTTGTCAGCATCCCCTTGTCACACTGCCAATCCTCACAGCAGCCCCTTGTCACACAGCATCTTGTCACAGCAGCGCCTTGTCACACTGTCCCTTGTCACAGCAGACCCTTGTCACACTGCCCCTTGTTAGCAGCCTCTTGTCACACAGCCCCTTGTCACAGCAGCCCCTTGACACACTGCCCCTTGTCACAGCAGATCCTTGTCACACTGTCAATTGTCACAGCATCCCCACAGCAGAGACAGCATGGACACGTCCATGCTGTCTGAAATTCACAGACGAAATTAAGATGGTGCCAATAACCGTGACTTTTATAGAGTTCAAGTCTTGTGAGAATCCAACAGCGGGATGAAAACGTCTGGCCTCATTCTGGATCTGGAAATGGTGTGAAGGGTTGAGCTGTCCGCGTGCCAGCCTCGGATCAAGTAAGTTCGGGAGGGTTCAGTCCTCTAGGAACCAAACCTGCTCATCTCTAGAATCAATTCTGAACTTCTACGTTTAGCATTTCGGTACTTCTTTACTTTCACGGCGCCAGCATGGCGCCGTGCTACTTCCGGCTTCTACGCTCGCCACAAACTATGTAAAATAAAGGAACTTAACGCCATGCCAACATGGATAGTTCATACCTCCACTATCCATGTTGGCATGGAGTTGATTTTAAATAGCGTGGCGAGCGTAGCGAGCAACCGAGCCCGCAGCGTGGGCGAGCGAAGCAATGTAAGCTGTTTTGACAAAAGCCTATTAAAAGGCTGAAACGTTAACCGAGGATTTCGGCTACGCGTAATTATTTATCCTAGTCCCGAGTGCCGCGTCCCCCCCACACTATGTAATCTGGACTCGCTGCGGCGGCTCCAGCTACGAAGGCACCGGGCATCAAAGTTAATATCAGGAGTCGAATGCCGGCGTACTAGCCTTATATATATATATATATATATATATATATATATATACACACACACACACATATATATATATATATATATATAAGGTAGCAGGGGGGGTGCTGCACTCACGGCGTCTTGTTCAAATAAATACAAGCAGTCTTGTTGAACTTACAACGTTTCAATGCCTTTATTCTGGCATTTTCGTCAGGTATGAATGCATAATACAAAACGTCTTACCTTATAAAGCACCCAGTGAGCGCGCCATCTCCTTAGAGGGGGAAGCGCTGTTCAGGATCAGGACGCAATAAGATGACCTCACAAGAGAGGAGGTAGTGTGTGAAGCCCATCACCAAGGTTACATGTCAACAATAACACTGCAGGAAACGGAGAACAGAAATGATTAATACAAAGCAAAGCATACTGCATCTACTATATCAGATGTGATTTATCATGCACAGGATGAAAAAATGGAAAACGGGAAGAAAGCATATATATATACCTTACTACAGTATTTAGATTCCCCTTTTCTTGGTATCCACCACTAAATGGAGATTATACATTAATATTACTTAAGCATTAAGTAATGGATTGAAATTTAGATGATATGACATAGTAACATTTAAGGAGGTTTAATCTTCACACGGAAGACACAAGTATTGCTAAAGATTTGCTTCTGTTTAAAAATGATTGATCATCTGATGATTCTGTGCATTCAGCTCTGTCTGAGAATCCAAGTATAAAAAAAATGATGTCTTGGTGAAAGCTGAGCAAATAACAGTGGCGCCTCGGAATCCATGTGTTTCTTGCTGGATGATATTTGAGTCAACTAATGGTTTGCAGTGCAGAGGATTCTTTCAATACAGGTAGATTTCATTACAATTTAAACTATTAAACACTCACACATTTGTATTTGTACAACATGAAAAGAAAGGTTACTAGAGTCTGTTCCAGGACGTCACCATTTACCCTACCATTCCGTATACAATGCTGTATCCTCCTTTAAATGAGTGGTCATTCCAAACTTAGGGGTTCCAATTCAAATCCAGTCCCAGCTCGGAATCCCTTTCGAGTTCTGAGTGGAATTGAGTCTCATCTAGGGTTTGTTGCAAGTTTGATACTTGCATGTAAATAAATCCTAATTATATGATTGTAGCTGAATAGCATTTGTCTGAATGTCTATTGATTTTTTAATCAATATTTATAAATTTTTATCAAAAGTCTTGCTACCTCTCTTTAATATTGGATGGTATTTTTACAAACATTGTGTCCACATAGAAAACCGAAGGCTGATTAAGCTAGAGGTGACATTAACTACCGAAGGAGTCTGAGATGCCTACACTTTAAGTTGTGGTTAGGATAAGGGCTATGATGCTGCAGCAATAGCCAATTAGGGAGCTAGAGAGGAGTTTCCTGTAGTAGGAATAGCCAGAGAGTCAGGTGATCTGCTCTCTGGCCCGGTTAAAAAGTGACAGAATGCAACAATAATAAAAAAAATGAAAACTAAAGAAGTAAAATGTCAACAAAGCTTAACTGTCTATAGAAGATTTAGTCCTTATTGAGAAAGTTATGGTCCCACTGGATTACTCAACAGCCACATCAACAATTCCAAATGAGGCAAAACAACATATTGAAAATAAAGCAAGTCCAAGCTAGTATACATACAAATATCAAGAAGGTAATTAATTGAAATGTCTTTTTAAATATAGTGATATAGGTAGAGTTTTAGTTTCTTTTTTTTTTTATTCAAAAAAAGAATGTTTAGTAGTGTTAGCAGTCAACACAATAAGTAAAGCGAAGAAACTGATCTTTTAAGCCACTCAGTAGTGTTATGTTACTATCTGAACCATAACCGTTTAATATGCTCTCTTAAAACACAATGTTACGGACTCTTCACTTTGGAAGAATGCTAATATACCTGAAATTGGAAATCTCTTAAGTACATGTTGACTATTGGAGGAGCTTGACAATGGACATAGTGAAAAGGTAGTGAGTGGAGCACAAGGAATGCATGACCTTAGCTGGTGGTCCTTTAGAAGGTGAACTATATCTGTCAAGACCTGCTATTGGTCCTGGACATTCTGTGAGACATTTGAAAGCATAAGAATAAAATAACATTAAAGGAAGTGACTTCTGCTTGAATACTAGGTCAACATTAACTATAAGATGTTCAAGCATAATGTGTTTCTTATTGCTAGTTGGTATATTGGCAGAAGAAAAAGAAAACATGGAATCTTGTTAGACCTGAAATGATATAGATCCTTACAAGGAAGGGACACAGACATCATTTAAAATAACTATTTTGTTGCCTAAAAGACTGTTGCAATTTTGGAACCTCTGAATTGATTTCTTGTATTTACAATCCTTTATCATCTTGACATGTCTACAAAAGGACACTACACAAATAATTATGGTACACTAATAATAAAGACCTAAAGAATATTTTGAATTGACATAACCCATAGTAATTAGTGACAACACATAAGAAATGCCATTTATACACAAGAACATAGTTTTAATGTCATGTCTCTGGAGCCTTAAAGATCATAAATTCTGATGTCTGGTTTGGACTTAGCTGTCAGGCATATCTAATGTCTTTAAGTCCTCGAAGATTGACATTTGGGTATTGTTAAAGTTCATTCAGTCCTGCAGGAAAGGCAGGGAACATATACTACATGCCAAATCACATCCTATGTTTTTGTCTATGTGAATTAACATTAATAGCTTAATTATATGGAAATTTAATATCATTTTCAAACTGTCATTAAGTTAGTTTTGTTGCTTAAAACATAAAACATTAAAAAATGTTATTGAGTTTGTCTGGATAATGTGTGATATTCCTTAGTGCAATTTTTTTTTTAAAGTTAGTTAAAACAATAATATACAGTACATTTCAAGTAACAAGGCAATTGGAAATAATAAAAGAAAATTGATAAAATAACTAAAGAAAACATCCTGCATTCAAACCAGACCAACAAACACCATGTGACTATTTACAGTAAGCCAGTAAACCAACTGTTCTTAATAAGAATCATTCAGTGTAATTGTTCAGTCTGAAAATGGACTGTATCATTTGCTTATCAAACTTATCTGATCCTCCTAACCGTTGTTCAGCCAACTCCCGTAAAGATTGCATCCATAGATTTTGCAGGGTATGAACACTCCCATACCATCATTCTGCACATTGTGTGCCACCTAATTGTCTGTACTCTCATAAAAATAAATAGAATTTAGATTGTGAGGCTTTCAACAAAGTCTCATACCCATGTTGTGATCATACAGTTTCATAAACTAGCAATTCACCCATGCTTCGCACGTGTACGTTATTTGTAGTTAGGATAAGGTCATGGAAATAAATGCAATACAGTATAGGTAGGCACTCTGCAAAAAAAAAGCTGAAAGATTGATAAATAATTCATGGCAACCTTCATGTTACCCCTTTCACTGTCCCCAACATCAATTTTAGGGGCACCTACCCACCCCCAGGGTCATAGGCCATGCAGTCCTTTGGTACACCTTTCTATTTTATACCCCAATAGGCATCCCCATTGCCTTACTGTGGGTCCACAGCACAATGGGATGGTACCCTGTTCCTCTACCTCAGGCACATAGCCCTCTGAGATTTGTGTTCACACACACAGTAGCCGTCACCCCCTGCTGCCATAGATGCAGATTTCCCTCAATTGTAGGCAACGGGCAGGGTCCACGAGCGGGAGGTGCCAGAGTGTATTTCAGATAAGTCAGGACCCCTGCAGCACTGTGAGCCTCCATCCTGGCTGATGTTGCAGTGTCCACATATGGAGGTGGGCCTGACACGCTGGTCTGATATGGTTGTGGGCGGACAGGTGTCCAGCTGTATATGGGACATATGTGCTAAGCACTCCGGTCTCCTGTCCCACTGTGAGGCTGCAACCGGTGTGCAGGTGGTGCACTCAGTGAGCTTTTGTTTCTCCTCGCCTATGATGCAGAATTCGGTATGCTGCACCACTCCAGTGAGAGGAGCCTGTGTTAGTGCCCCAGCACATGTTGTGGAGAAGTTAAGCGGCCACGGAACAGTGACATAGATACATATGTAGCAGACCTCGCGGCAGCTTGGAAGGAGCGGCGCCAGTGGGGTCTGTGGTGGGCGCCACTGACTGAACTGGTAGGCGACCCATGCAGCAGTGAGCACTGAGCTGGTCCTGCCCTGAACATATCTAATGAGCAGGGACCCAGTTCAGTGCATACAGAATGAGCAGGTCCCCGTCCAGTGCTTACTGCTGCCTGGGTCGCCTGTCAGCTCAGACAGGGGCGCCCGTAGTCCATCACCTCTCCCCTTTCGGGGGGGGGGGTAATTTTTTTTTTGGCAGGGGGAGAAAAATTTCTAGCTACGCCACTGCCACAGAAACATCATTATGCTTAGACAGCGTGCATCTTATGGCAAGGCAGATAACAGGGTGGTGGGATACATGAATGCAGGCATAAGGCACTGTGTAGTGTTAGCAGTGAGGTGTCATTTACACAGGGTTTGGGGCAGGCAGAGCAAGATGGTAGTGCACAGCATTGGCTGGTGATAACATCCTGTTTTGCTCAGCCCCTAAAGGAGTTAGGGCAATAAAGATAAACCTTCCGGGGAAAGTACAGCACACACATGGTAAAGTTTAAAGCAATGTGCAAGATTTCCACATTCAGATAGTCAGATAGAGTACACAGGCGTGACTTTGCTTTATATTATATAATGATGATATGAGGAAAAAACACTGAATCTGAGAAAAGACATTGGTGTTCAATGAATGAATAATCCATGCAAATACACCAAAAATATTGTCAATAAAATGATGTCATCCTTGTGGATCCCATATAAAGAGAAAAAAGATGAGGGTGCACTGTTCAAACTCGGGATGTGCACCAGCCACTCTTAGGGGGAAATTTACTAAGATGTGTATTCTACTTCACATGTGATGTTGCTATGGGCAACCAATCACAATCTACTTCTTATTTGTTTAGCACCCTCTACAAGATAGTAGACAGGTTCTGATTGGTTGCCCATAGCAATATCACATGTGAAGTATAATACACATCTTTGTAAATCTCCCCCCCCCCCCCTAGTGTTTTGTGAAACGTGTTTTAGATCTGGATCTCCAGTAGTGTTTTGGATCTGGATCTGTTCCAAAACACCACCCTTCATTGTTTTGTGTTTTGGATATGTATTTTTTTAAAGAAAAGCATAAAAGTCACAGAATCGCTAAAGAGACAGAGGGTCTCTCATTATTCTCTGGAGGCAATTGCTGGTCTTCGTTGAAGAATTGATACTTAAATTTGATGAACATCATCTTCTCCACATTTTGTGGAAGCAAACTCCTATGCCGCTCGCTGCCCGGATGCACTAACAACTCTTTCGGAGTACACACTGGAAGGGGGACAACTTAGGTAAAATAGAGTCAGTTGTACAGGGGCCTCCAAACTGCCTTTTTTCCTGCCAGTACAGGTTTGGGCCGTCGGACATGTCTACTTGGATGCTGTCACCAAAGTAATCCTCCACCATTTTTTTAATGGTGACAGCATCATATGCTGTGACAGGAGACATGTCACCAATCAATGGCAGGTACTTCAGTCAGGACCAGATGTTGAAATTAGCTCCTACCTGCCCTACATAACCGCCAATGGGTTGGGTAGGAAATTTTAGATGTTTCCTCACAGCCATAGATGTGGAAGAAAATGAAAGAGGAGCTGTTGCTGTGTCACGGTCCGTGTCAGATTATCTTCTGATCAGCAGGTCTTTGCACCGCTGTAGACTTGTGTCTGCCGGAAACAGAAACACAACACAAGCTTTAAACAGAGGATTGAGCTCGGTGGGCAGAATGCATTCCTCGGACTTTAATAGACTGACCACCCTTGTATGAAGGGCCTCATCCACAAGAGCTACATGTTTTGTGGAATCGCAACGCTTTAGCTCCTCCTTCACTTTTTCCAGCTGGTTCTGCAACAGCCTGCAGGGAATGACCTGACTCAAGCTGGCAGTGTCGGAACTGACTTCATGTGTGGTGAGTTCAAAGTGGCAGTGGCAGAATGGCAAGTGTCCTGCAATTTTGCAGGCCCCTGCAAGCATCTCCTGCATGATCCTGTTACTTTTGAGGAAATGCTGCACCTCCAAATTTAATGTATGGAAAAAAACATGGCAAATGTTGGATATTCCCCATATGTAATGCATGCACAATGTTACTGGCATTGTCCAATACCACAAATTCATAGGAGAGTCTAAGGGAGTAAGCCACTGCAAGATGATTCCCCTCAGTTTCTCATTTCGGAGATGCTGTTGCTGAGGAAGGCTATGTATCTACCCAGTGGGCTGTCACAGTCATATAGTCTTTACTTTGCTCTGAACCACTTGTCCACATGCCCATGGTTAAGTGGACAGTGGGTACAAAACACATTTTTCAGGGCATTGAGGACACTTTTTCAGACGTCTCTGTACATCCTGGGTATCGCCTCCCTGCTGAAGTAGAATCTAGATGGGATTTGGTACCGGGGGCACAATACCTCCATTAATCGTGTAAGTTTGCTGTGTTATTGATGACAGCTTAACTCTCTTAAATTTTATAGCGGGAGGAGGAGGAGGGCTTAGATCGTCATGTTTAGCTGAACCACTAGTCATGAACATAGGCCAGGGCAATATCCGTTCCTTGCCTCTCCGTGTCGTAAATAGCATATTGGCAAGTTTACGTTCCTCCTCAAATGATTTACACTTATTTTTTTTTCTTTGTGTTACTGAACTTTGGCATTTTAGATTTTACATGCCCTCTACGATGACATTGAGCATCAGCCTTGGCAGACAACCTTTATGGCATCTCATATGTCAAGACTAGTGGCATCAGCTTCAGCACTAGGAGGAAGTGGTTCTGGTACCTGTGTATTATCACGGCGCCCATCGCGTCACATCACATACCACTAATTAAAGTATGCGATGGCATGCGATGAGACCCGATTTGAGCCTTTCCCCGGGATGAGTGTACAATTTTAATATCGCGTCGCATCGCATGCAATTATAATGCGATGTGATTTCCATGTTAAATGCCAACCCAGACCTGATTTTTAATTGTATCCCCATCCTGATGGGTAATGACTATGTTATGGGTAATGACTATTGTTAACGCCACCCCACTATCAACGCCAACCTTGAAAAAGGGCTTAAGAGTACCCAAGAGGTTTGTGGTTGGTGCTGGTTGTCATCTTCAGCTGCTGGGTCTCCTTCTATCCATATAGGGAGGTAACCCAGACCACCACTCACCTAGGGATTCTCTTCCTACTTTTTAGACTGGTTTTTAGACTTGTCTTCCTGTGTCCTGTGAGGAGGAGGGATGTATTCAAAGAAACCTTTTGAGTGAACATAGGGCACCTGATCTTGGTGAGTGTCTATCTCAAAAGTTACCTGGTGATGCTTTTCTGACTGGTTTTCGCTATCTGTGTATGCTGAGGTCGAGAGGATCTAAAGAAACCGCTACATGCACATAGGGCAATTCTCCCAGGTCAGTTCTTCATTTCTATAGGAATGACCGGACGGAAGAATTGTGGAGTTAAGTACATCCTATTGGTGATAAGATCTGATCATCCAAAAAGAGGGGACTGCAGCGCCAAATAGATCACCATTTTTGTATCGCTTGTATGGTTAAGATTTTAGGAGTCTTGAGGTGTATCTAAGGCTGCAGTAGTCCAGGCACTGTCACTATTTTCTTTCTTTTTTCGATTGACACACATGACAAAGCCTGAAAAAATTATACGGATTCAAAATAACCCTTTTATTTTGGGGTTATTTATTATTTATATGCGGGCGGCACAGGAGAGTGCACCACACACACATACGGCAAAGCCTGTAAAAATGAGATGGATTAAAAATAACCCTTTTATTCCCGGGGTTATATATTATAGTACGAATACGTTCCTGAATGCGAAAACGAATGAATACGAATACGCCAATTCCAACTGTATTTTGCTAAGTAAATTTCCCCCTATGTGTCTCACCTTTCTTGTAATAAATACATCCTGCAAACATTGGTATTATTTCCTATTTCCATGCTTATTTTCATTTATTTTCATAGTGTCTAAATAATTTTCTTTTATGACGATGAAATGTCAAGGCCTAGGTTTGTGGACTTACATGATTTATATCATTGCTAAGCAACTGAAATAATAAGCAAGTTACATAAGATCTCATGTCACTGAGATCCCCCCATTAAAATATGCATGTCTTTCTATATGTGTTTCTGATGTTCTCAAGCTTAAAGTCCTAGAAAAATCTGCCTTTAGAAATGTGATCTCCCTTTGTTTTTGAATAAAGATAGACTGATTGGAGACTTTTTCTATGGACATTTTGTAGTAATTATGTCCATGTGTTAACAGATGGGCATGTACTTTTGTTATGTTGTTAATTAAAAGGTAGACAAACAGTGCTCAACCTAGTGCTTTCTCGAAAGAGTCTCTATCTAATCTTGTCTAAAACAAACAGGTAAAATTACGCAAGGATACATTCTTAAGTGAAATCTTAAGTCATTCTAAAAAATGTCCTGTATTCAACAGTCTTAAGTTATACATTTATGAACAAAGAATGTTGCAATACACTAAAATAAATAAGTAAAATATTCCAGTTTTCATTATGTATGCTATCATATTCTATGTACAGCAATGTGAACCAAAAGCTTTAAACCAACTACATATACAGTATATTACAGGCAACATGTTCATATACAGTAGCCATTCAGCTCACTCACATACAGTGAGGTGCAACTTAATTGGCATAAAGCCTGATCCTATGTTTCCTTCATTTAAAATAAACAAATTAATAGTATTACTTACACAGCCAACTTTATTGGCCATGTGTGCTTGCGCACACTAGGAATTTTTTGTGGATATACAGTGCAGCATCAAGCAGAGATGACGGGGGGAGGCATTACATACAGTACATTACATTGAGACATTACATGTCGGGAACACATAGGTATCTACCACACCTCCCTTAGGGTTTAGTGGTGATCCTCTTCTCCAAATTAGGGATTTCAACGGTCAAAAACCTTGGACCATTTTCACACTTCAGATCCTCATAAACTCCATCCCACAATGGACATCCCACATAGGAAAAGAAGGAGAAGAATATTGCGCAATACCACTTTTATTTTTGCACATAGATAAAACAAATCAATGATAAAAGGAAATCCAGGCGAGAGGAGAAGGGGTAGAATTTACCAGAATTGATGGAGAACCAGGTAAAAGGCTCTCTAATGGGCATAAGCGGTGACAGATGTTAACCCGGGTAATCACAGCGTCAGTCCAAAGAGAGATAACTCCTTCTCCAAATCCCCCAGTCCAAAGGTACAGCCGCTCCAACGCGTTTCGGTCACCAATGTGTCCTTTCTCCTTGAGAAAGGACACATTGGAGTCCGAAATGCGTTGGAGCGGCTGTACCTTTGGACTGGGGGATTTGGAGAAGGAGTTATCTCTCTTTGGACTGACGCTGTGATTACCCGGGTTAACATCTGTCACCGCTTATGCCCATTAGAGAGCCTTTTACCTGGTTCTCCATCAATTCTGGTAAATTCTACTCCTTCTCCTCTCGCCTGGATTTCCTTTTATCATTGATTTGTTTTATCTATGTGCAAAAATAAAAGTGGTATTGCGCAATATTCTTCTCCTTCTTTTCCTATGTGGGATGTCCATCGTGGGATGTCCATCGTGGGATGGAGTTTATGAGGATCTGAAGTGTGAAAATGGTCCAAGGTTATTGACCCTTGAAATCCCTAATTTGGAGAAGAGGATCGCCAATAAACCCTAAGGGAGGTGTGGTAGATACGTTTGTGTGAGCGCTGGTAGTAAGGACCGACCCCCGTCTGTATCCTTGTGATACTCACCTTTACTGCATTGTTTCCACCGCCATTTGGGAAGGCGGCCTGGGGATTGGACTTTATAACCAGCAGCCCATTTATCAGTAATTTTGCGCAGAACTATTCTGCTCCGGTTGATTTTGTATACACCATGTCTGGAACACATGCCCGCCAAGCAGCACAGCATCTAGGCAGCCATCAGCAGCGCCACTGGTTGCTGCAGCAGCCAGGTAGGTAGCAGTATAGCAGGGACAGTATCACATAGGGAACACATACCTGCCAAGCTGCACAGCGCCTAGGCAGCCCTCAGCAGCGCCACTGGTCGTTGCAGCAGCTGGGTGGGTAACAGTATGAGTTAGGACCCAGCAGTGATGGCAGAGACAGTACTGTTATCACACAGGGGCCACAGGGGACACGAGGTTACATATGGCTTGAGTGCACAGATCCTAGGCAGCCATTTGCGGCGCCAGCTTTGTGTAGAAGAACCAGCATGGGCAGTGGTGGTGATGGTGGGGGTGGAGGTGGGGGGGAGAAAGAGTCACTGGGGCCTGGGGAGAGTCAGTGGGGCCTAGGGCTGGAGTTGGGCTCTCCCTGGGCTGAGTTCCAATAGTCTGATCATCATACCTCCTCCCTGGGGGGGGGGGCACAGCTCCTGCCGCTGCTGGTGCGGGGGGGGGGGTCAGCGGCTGAGGCCTGCAGGCCTGGTCTCATCTCTCCATCACGGCTGTGTGCCGGTGGGGGTCCTGAGCCTCTGGTGTCATCCTGGGGCCGGGCTGTGCGCCGCTGGTGTCGCGGCCAGGTCCAGTGCCGGGTCCAATGCCGCATCCTCTTTCATCTCCACAGGCACCCCCTGCACGGAGGTGGTCCTCATGCCGGGCCGCGGCGGAGTGCTTGTCACGGCCGGGTGGGGGGTGGTCGCTGGGCTGCCGGTAGTTGTGCCACCAGGTGCACCCTTCCTCCTTCTCCCCTTTTTCCACACCTCCACAGGGCGCCCTTTCTCCGGGGGCCGGGGATGTAAGCTCCGGTGGATGGGAGCTTGCATGTGTGCTCGCATGTGTGCGACCATCCCTGGCCCCGACCGGAAGCACACGAGCCATTCTGTTCCTCCATGCATCTCCACCTTGGTTTAAAATGTGCACTTGTACTCACCCCCCCCCCCCTTCTGTGGACCCTATTTCTCATGCTCTGCCTTTTCCAAAGTAGTCTACGCCAGGCATTAGTAATATTTTTGCAGCTTTGTAAACCTTATTATGACTCTTATTTTCTTCTTTTCTACTTTTTTTTTTTTACAAACAGTGTAATGGTTAGCATTAACCTCAACAGCGTTGAGGTCATGAGTTTTATTCCCACAATGGACTGTGTGGAGTTTGTATATTCTCCCGTGCTTGCATGGGTTTTCTCCAGGTACTCTGGTTTCCTCCCACAATCCAAATAATATACTGGTAGGTTAATTGGCTTCCAACAATATTAACCCAAGAGTGTATGTGTGTGCGTATACGTGTGGTAAGGAAATATAGATGAAAAGCTCCAATGGGGCAGGGGAAGTAATACAAGGCATGGTTTTGACTTTTCAATGATTACCCCATTAAAACACCTCTGAGTTCATCCGGCATTCTGCAAAGTCCCGGACTTGCACCGCATTACATCCGGTCTATAGACAGTTGGTTTATTAAAATGTAGACCTATATGTTTATTATGATGAATTCCACATTCACATATGTACAGTACATATACTATTAGGACATTTTATTCTACAGTGGTAATCAATTCTAAAAATAATTTGTAAACTATATTAATTGTTATCAATTTCAAGTAAAATAAAACCACAAAAGCAATTAACTAAATACAGTATAATCTTTGGACCAAAGTAAAAGTCCTATATATTTTCGTGGACAACAAAAATAATTTATTAATTTAGGTCACAATCAATCAGCTGTGTATATAGGGACATAAATAAAGTCAAGTCTCCGCCGAGACACTGTGCATTTTGTTCTATGCACTGCAGATTTTGACTAAGCGATTTTGTCTAACTATGATCTAGTCAAAATTGCCTTGCCTGCAATATACTATGCTAGTAGATACTGACTAATAGCATTGGTATCTAATCAGGAGAAAAACTGGGAAATTAGGGAACTTTGGGATTTAGGGAACTTTTAACTATCTAGTTAAAATCTCCTGCCAAAATCTCACTATTTGTAATAGGCTGCCACTCTTAATTCAGCTTTCCCTTATTTTCATACATCTACTGTAATCACCCGTATAGAATGGATTATACTGTATGTGCAAAAGAGGGGTGCAAGAGAAATGTACTGTACTCATAAAAAAATGTAACTTAATTAACTACACTCTACCATCTGCAGAGCAAGAGGGATGAGACCACATTGTTCACATAAACAAAAAAAAATTATTAGTGATTCCAGAGTTTCTATGATTCGTTTTGTTTAACAAATGTGGTCTTGGTTATCTCACTAAATATGTTTTATTTTCTAAATAACTTTACGGCAAAGGATTACTTTTTTTTAGGTTATTAGTCTGTCTACCGTTTCTTTTTTTTTTTTAAGCACGCTACTATTACTATTGCATTAGATGTGTTGCCTTTTGTCCAGGCACTTTACCTGCTGGAAAATCACTAGCTTAGTTAATGCTCAATTGCTCCTGTGTTTGCACAATGAAGTGAAGGAGAAAGGGCTCCTCACCTGAAACAAGTGAGTGATTACTTGCTGAAAATATTGCAATTCTGGTCCACTGTATAGTGTGCATGAGGTGCATACACACTGTAAATTTTTTTTACCAATTTTGACATTTCCCTTGAACCCAGTGTCCTGGACGAAAGATGTTGACGAAAGACATATATTCAATCTAGCTACAGTTTATAGGCTCTTTTTGAAAGATATCCAAATTGAGCTGCATGCGCAGTTGACTAACAACCTTGATGAACAACTGGCGGGTATTTGCATCATCATTCTTCATTCGTCGCAAACGCACTGAAAGATATTTTGACCATTTTCATTCAGAATGGACGAAATTAACGAAATTGGTCGAAAAAGTTGGTCAAAAAAATTGTACAGTGTGTATGCACCTTAACTCTCAAACCCTATGGTGCTGCCATTAGCTATATGTTGTATACGAGCATACTTGCTACAATCCATACGCATGCACAGTCTATTGATAATCGCCTGGCCAGCAAATTTGCAGCCATGCAATCAGATCTGAATAACCCCCCAATATCAGGCATGTTTACATTTTATTTCTCTTTAAAAAATGTAATTTCCAGTCTATTCTGAACACCCCACAGCTCACAATATTGTTAGTAGCAGTCCTGCAGTAAAAAAAACAACAAACAAATAAACAATCAATCCCTGTGCCCTCTGCAATAGGGATTCAAATACCTCCAAAGAAGACAGAGGCACTCCAAGGGTACTTTTGTAACAGGTTATTTTAGTGAACCATAAGCCACTGTTTCAGGGCTTGGTGCATCTTTGTGAAGTTGAGTGTGCGGTCTTCTTTGGGGGTATATACGGTACATATATTCAATGAATAAATAAATATTTTTTGGTACTTGTTTAGTTTCACGGCGGCAGCGGCCGTGCGTCTGAGTCCCCTTGTGGGGCACGCTTTGCTCGCCCAAAGTGCGGGCTCGGTGGCTCGCTACGCTCGCCACGCTATTTAAAATCAACTCTATGCCAACGTGGATAGTAGGGGTATGAACTATCTACGTTGGCATACAGTTAATTTCGTTTATTTTAGATAGTTTGGTGAGTGCTGTACCCGGAAGTTCACGGCGGCCATGCTGCCACCGTGAAACTAAACAAGTAACTATTTTTTTTTTAAAAGAGTGGAGAATAAATATCAGAGATATGACAGTTTAATATAATAAAATGTTCTACACAATGACTAACAATATACAATAACTAACGTTATAATTGTTACTATTACTTCTTTATTACATATAATCTGTTTAATTCTCTTTTTGCCATTAGTATAGCCGAGCATGCATTACATTAGTGACATATTTTGATCGTTTCAGTTATGCAAATGAGGCATAATTCTCTACATTTATCAGCATTGGCAAACCAAGAAATGTCCCAGAGTACACGCATTATAAGAACATGATAGCTGCAAAGGGGCTTCAACCACTATTTTAATAATAGTAATTTATAGCACAAAGCAATCTGTTTAATTAATTTCATTGTGCTAATTAAGTGTATGTTGTTAGATGCAGCTAACGCAGTAACGCTTCAGTAAAATACAGCTCTATGGATGGGGTGGGGAGAGCCAAAGGTTCTTAATACAAACTACAAAAATTCCCGCAGGGCACGTTTGTGGTTTTTTATGCCATAAGACCTCTTATCCATTCATGATTTGCTTTAAAAGTTCATTCATCTAAAAGCGTTTATTAAGATCTTTCAACAGGTGGTGCACATCGAATGCCCAGTGGGACAGACTAGGAACGAAAGAGAGGAGGGAAAAAGTACAGAAAAACAGGGAAAATGAAATTAAGAATTATGAACTTATTGTTAGAATTAAAAATTATATACAGAAATATTTTTATGGCAAAGATTTACAACAGAAGATCAAGCACTCACACTAGGGCAGAGGTGGGCAATAAACGACCCTCCAGATGTTGGTGAACTACACATCCCAGCATGCCTTGCCTTAGTTTTGCTATTTGGCCATGCTGCAACTGATGCAAGGCATGCTGGGATGTGTATTTCATCAACAGCTTGAGGGCCACTTATTGCCCACCACTTTGCTAGGGGTAAACGTTGTAAATTTTCAACAAATTAAAAGAAGTTATGGTGTCCATAGCAACCAATCAAATTCTTTATATGATTTTCTAGAATGTAAAAGACATTTTATGATTGTTTGCTATGGGCAACATCGTCCCTTTAATTTTGGGAAGCTTTAGTATATTTTCCCCTAGATCCCTGTAGAGGAGATGGGCATTCTGCCAATCTATTGTGACCAATTCAATAACCAAATGTAAAAACTATGAAGAGATGGTCTTAATCAATGACACATTTTGTAGTGAAGGGCTTCTCTACAGCATTGGCAGATTTCTATAATGGTCATATCTTACTAGCCCGAATAAGTCCCTACTAATGCCACTTTCCACCCAGAATATCTCATGGCTTGTAAAGATGCCCTTGTGAGAGTTTCAAACGGTACTATGCAGAATGGGATATCCTGGGGCTGTTGGGCAGAACAAAACACTTACTATTTAATGATGTTTAACCTGCTGCTTTTGTTTTCTTAACACTTTGAAGGCATTAATCACATACAATTGCCTTATTCTACAAGCAATGGCTATGAAAACACCTTGTATTCCTGTAAGCCTAAACTCACAAAGGAAACAAAGTTCAAAGACACTATTGACTCAAAGATGTGTTGAGTTAATGCATAAAAATAGAGCCAGCCTTCTTCTCATAGCTTCACCATATAGAAGGGTTTGTTCTACGTACAAAGGTCTTTTTAATTAGAACAATCTTATACAACATACCCTTCATGAAGAAGTTGTCCACATAGACTCCATTAATTGTTCAGAGGCACAGTGCTATCATTACCAGGAGATCTCTTTTTTTTCCCACTTCTTTTTACTAGTTAGGCCGAGGTCAAATTGTTCCTTATCAATGAGTCCCACTTCTTAAAGTTTATTTCCTTTGCTTATTTACACACTATTACTTTAATTGGACAAAATACTATTCTTAATAATTTGCATTAGCTTGCAAGATGCACAGAACTGCAAAGACATAATTCTATTTGTCATGAGCCATAAACTATCAGGAATTCCAATAAATAATCATTTTTTTATTTGGACGGATAGCAGACTTATAGTAGTTAACCGTAGAAGGAATCACTGGTAATTCAATTGCTTGAATCTATCCAAGAATGTGAACTGTATAGTGATACTCTCATACAATGATCTGTCTACAGGTTTACCCCAAGTGTGGGAAGTCTGAGAATGTCACTAGGGGAGAGATTTGGCTTGCATCGCACATTTGGTTTGCTAATGGACAAAACCATGTGCACTGCAGGTGGGGCTGATGTAACGTGCCAAGAGAGTTAGATTTGGTGAGTTATTTTGTTTTTTGTGCAGGGTAAATACTGACTGCTTTAGTTTTACACCGCAGTATAGATATCAGTTTGAAGTATAAACCCCACCCAAATCGAACTCTCTGCACATTACATCAGCCCCACCTGCAGTAAACATGTTTTTGTCCATTAGCCACCCAAATGTGCTTTTCGAGCCAACCTGAATCACCCCCTAGGTTTGTTTTAGTTGACTACACATTTGGAGCACTTGTGTACTTTTTGTATCATAATAAATAAATGCATTTCTTGAAATTCTGAAATAACATATTGGGGTAAATGTAATAGGGTGCAAGAAGCTGCTTCGATCTGGAAGACCGAAGGCAGTTACATTCTGCTCAATGTAGTATCCCCCCTCCTTCCCCCCATGCACCACCCTCCCACCACCCTCCCTCCCTCCTGTTTGATTCCGGCAGCCCGCTGGGTCCCGGAA
This sequence comes from Crinia signifera, assembly GCF_055691185.1. NCBI lineage: Eukaryota > Metazoa > Chordata > Amphibia > Anura > Myobatrachidae > Crinia > Crinia signifera. Next base: position 284,912,353 of record NC_139217.1, read on the forward strand.
GATGTCAATATCGAATCGGTATTGGTGGCAGCCGGCATCAAACCGTGCGTACCCACCATTAACCTGTATCTCTTACAGCCAAGCTGTGTAACCATTGAGATGCTTACACCTTTAAATGACCTTTGATGTGATATGTGTGTATGTGAGGAGGTGATGGGTTTTCAGTGAGACAGGAATGTGCTGCTGTCAGTGAGACAGGGATGTGCTGCTGTCAGTGAGACAGGGATGTGCTGCTGTCAGTGAGACAGGGATGTGCTGCTGTCAGTGAGACAGGGATGTGCTGCTGTTAGTGGGGCAGGGATGTGCTGCTGTCAGTGAGACAGGGATGTGCTGCTGTCAGTGAGACAGGGATGTGCTGCTGTCAGTGGGGCAGGGATGTGCTGCTGTCAGTGGGGCAGGGATGTGCTGCTGTCAGTGAGGCAGGGATGTGCTGGTGTCAGTGGGGCAGGGATGTGCTGCTGTCAGTGAGACAGGGATGTGCTACTTCTTCTGTACGTAATATTTCTGTGAATGATGCTAGTGTTTACATTTGTGGAGTGATATCACTGTGCATCTGTGATGAGTTTTAGGGCCAGATATATCAAGCTTCAAAATGTGATAAAATGGAGAGTGATAAACAAGCAGCCAATCAGCTCCTAACAGCCATATTACAGGATGAGTTTGAAAAATTACAGGTACAGTAGGAGCTAACTGGCTGGTTGTTTGTCACTCTCCACTTTATCACTTGTTGAAGCTTAATACCTCTGGCCCTTAGTGACAGTTGGAAGTAGTTCAGTGCAAACATTGACTAATGCACGCGTAGTATGTACAATCATGTTTGTGGGCTTTTCTGTTACAATAATATGAAATTTATAGGTAGAAATGAAGATACAAGCAGTGTGCTTTCTCCATTTACAGATTAATCTAAAGATGGTTGTTATTATTATCATTATTATATAGGGGGAAACAAGACCCACTCTTATAGTGTGTACACACAGTGCGATATAGTGAACATCGGAAGCCATATCGCATGCTTATTGTGTGCTTTTTTAGGGCTTGCGAGCCCAATGAGCTGCCAATGCGTGCTCCGGTGTGAGCGCAAATCAGCAGCCAAATAGAGAGGGCAGCCAAGACTATGTAGTGCAGATCTGCACTATATAGTCAAAATTGTGCCTCTGTAGCATGCCGTGCTATGCGAGTCCCGATGCGATCTGATCGTATCGGGACTCGCATAGCACGGAATATCTACCGTGTGTACACACCATTACACTCAGCATTTACCTGCAGATTATAGTGTGCATCACCATTAAGCTATTTTTGTATAGAACATATATCTACCTAGAAATATGCATAAGCATAATTTGTGTCCTGGAGGTACTGTATATTGCTCATTGTAGTGTACATGTAAGCATTATGGCATTACAATCATTCAGCTTTAGAACGTTGATGTCTCCTTTATGAAACAGATGAAGCAAAATCTTAGTACCAGTTCCAGATCCAGATCATCTCACACAAAATAGTTTATTGTTCTGTGTGTTTTGCTGTCCCTGAGAGGCATTTTCCCGGCATTTTGGGGGAGTTTTTTAAGTTTGTGAAAGACTCCTGCGGGGAAATCTGACACTACATGGGCCCAGTGCCAGTATCCGGGATTGGACCCGGTGCTGGACGGAATATTCAGAAAGAGATCAGAAAAGTCTCTCCTGCTGCTATGCCTCCATAAGCTTAACAGTTTAACAAATGTGGCCTTACTTACTTAAAAGTCAGGAGGTTGGCAATTGCTGTTTGCAATGTTAATTTGATTTCTGCTGGAGATATCTGTGAAATCTCCTGCATTAGGCTGTTAGTACATAGCAAGAAAACAGAAATGATGCAGAAACTGAAATTTCTAGGCAGTTTTCTGGAAAAAAAGATAAATCTCCTTAATCTATATTGATATTGTTTGAAACAAGAAGTATTTAACTTGTACTACAGTCCGCCTGATAACCCCTGATGTTAAATACACATATGCCTCTAAATTCAGAATTCAACCAATAAACTGGCCACACCTAAGTTCCTATTCTTCATTTCTATTGTGCACTCTAGAGGTCTTGCCACTATGTGCATGCAATTAATAGCACACCACCTGTAACAGTGGTCCCTGCCAGGGAAATCCGTGTACAAGCTGAGCTACGCCTCTATTCAAAGCCTCTCATTGTCCAACCCTCCAGCTAAAGCTGAACTCACAGAACACATCTGGCTTCTCAGACACACAGATCTGTGCAGCACATACAGTAGCAAAACTTAGACTATCCCAGGGAGGCAGAGCTGAAGCCCTGTCCCAGGTACCAAGCCAGCAGCCATGGACTGCCATAACTCAAGTGCACATATTAGCTCTAGAACACTGATGCCTCCTGGACTGCTGCGATCAGCACCCCCTCCAGCTTTCTCATCTGCAACAGCAATACCAGTATCACCATCATCATCTCTACCAATGCCAGCCTCATTCCTCAGGCCACCAACTCTTCTCCTTCGGGCTGCAGCTGCTGCTGCAGCAGCCTGTGCTCCTAGAATGTCTCTGGAAAGAGGATCAGGTGGGGGCAGCGCTCTGTACACAAGGACACCTAAGTGCGCCAGGTGCAGAAACCATGGGGTGGTCTCCGCGCTCAAAGGGCACAAACGTTTTTGCCGCTGGAGGGACTGTGCCTGTGCCAAGTGTACCCTGATTGCGGAGAGGCAGCGTGTTATGGCTGCACAGGTAGCGCTCAGGCGCCAGCAAGCGCAGGAAGAATGTGAAAGCCGTGGTGGGCAGCACTTCATGTATTCCACATCGGGGTCCGATGGAGGAGACACCAGCAAAACGCAAACACTTCAAGCATTCAATCACCAACTGAATAAAGGTGAGTGTCACAAAAATGACAGCAAAATTTTAATTACTTCTTCACTAAACACATACATCTATCTAATTATGCTTTAAGAGAAACGTTATAAGTAATTGATGTTACTAGATTATAAATACTCAATTCAATCGAATAATCTATCTATCTATCTATCTATCTAATCATCTAGTATCTATAATCTGTTAGTCCAGTGATATGTTAAATTAGTTTTTGATTTTAAAGAACTTTCAGCAAGGAAATTGTATATATGTTGTCATAATATGACAGTTGACATCATTCTTAGCAACAGACATTAGTTGTAAAATCTGACAAAGTTCTGTATTCATGACAAGTTTATCCAAATTATTGTATAGCAGGAAAGAAATGTTGTGACAAAGCAATGTATTTGCTTTAGTACACTCTAGGCGTGACAGACCAATGGCCTTACTAACATATCTAAATGATATGTTTAACTTCCATGCACTAGTTCATTTATTCCAAACTTACGTTACATCATTCTCATTTTGTAATTATATTGATCGCCAGAGGAAAACCCATCGTTAAAAAATAAAATGTGCGTTCAATTAATGGAATAGGATGCTCTAAGAATATATTGATTTTGCAAAAAGTAAATGTACATATGTTTACAATATGTAATAGTTACAGACTACACCTGTCCAATTTGTAACTTTTAAAAGATGTGAAATTAAATGGGCACAGTTATTTGCATATATGTATTAAGGAACTTTGGATTTGGATGTCATGTTGTACACAAACTCAGTCCTGATAAAGCGTAAAGTATGCACACTGTATAAATGTAATTTTGCATACTTTCAACATATTAATAGAGGCATAAATGGCACAGCATTATATGTAGCACACAGGCATTTTAAGGTTAATATGTGGGTGTATTACATTTAGCACACCTTACAATCAATATGATAAATATCCAGGGAGGTTATGAAAATGTATATGGTAGTGAAAATGATATTGTATGTAGTGTTAAAAAAAATGCACACTTTAGTAGCAACATGGTAATTTTTAATTAAGACGATATGAAGGAAAAATATTTAATTACAACCTACTAGAAGCAACATGCAATGAAATTAATTTTCAAAGATTTTATATTTTTGGCAGTTATCATTGTTGCATATGTATTATGAACCATTTTTTCACTTCTTTTCACCAAACTAAATGATAGCTTATAGTTAAAAAAATAAGTACATTATATTGTGGTTCATATTAGTATGGAAAAATAATAGTCGTGCTAATCTTACATAAACAAAATGTACAGTAAGTGAAATAAAAACCTCCCCTTCTCCCCCTCTGCAATGTTTTACATATGGTTGTGATGCCCTGCATTGTTTTTAATAAGTTTAATTGTCGAAGTGGCAATATTATATTACAATTTATTTATAGTAAAAATAATATACATTTCCAACACAAAGTACACATGTTACAAAAGACTACTCTCACGTCCTTTTACATTTAAAGACATAAATAAGAAAATCTTTTTCTTCAATTCATAATGCTTAAATATAATTATTTAAGTAAGCATAATATTTGTTTTACATATTACAGAAATAATTAGTGTTATTAAAATAGTGTCATGTAAAATGCGGCTTCCAAAGAGTATAATCAGCACATTAACTTTTATGAAAAGCAGAGAGAACTTGGTAGGTTTTTTTATTAAAATAAATTGATTAATAAAACATTCTACTTAATAAATTTAGCTTTGAAATGACAACGCAATTGTTGGTGACCATGTACTCTGCCATGCATATTGGTAAAGCTTAATTTAAGGATAAAGTAAATTTGCCAATGGTTCCCTATGTGCCGTGGCACCTCGGGGTGCCTCAGGACACTTGTAGGGGTTACTTGGATTGATTTTCCAGGACAAATTCAAATTGTTTATAGTCAATATTCAGTAACATATGACACCAGTGCTGGTGGCTGGCATTCATAAAATATGTGATAAAATAGAAGCAAGGCTTGTCCCTAACCACATGAATATGAACACTGAACATAGGGATGACACATTTTATAATTAAAAAAAAAATTCTAAATTTCTCTAAAATAAACTTTTAACCTTGGAGTGCAGTGAAACAAATCATGATAATCTAGGGGGCCGTGATTCAAAAAAGTTTGGGATCTACTGAAATTTGCTATTTTTTAATGGTCCATACTAGGTACAAGTCTATATTGCATAATATGTGTAAATTAATTTACAAACAGGAAGCCAACTGAACTTGTATAGTATAATATAGTGTAATTTACAGTGAATTCTTTTGTAAAAAATAAAAACTATATAAATGATAAATATGGGGATGCAGTTAATATCCCGGCAGTCGGGATCCCGGCGTTCAGAATCCCGACGCCGGAATCCCGACCGCCGAAATACCGACATATTCTCCCTCCGTGGGTGTCCACGACACCCCTGAAGGGAGAATAAATTAGTGTGCCGAGCGTAGCGAGGCACCGGGCCCGCTGCGTGGCGAGCGCAGCGAGCCCGCAAGGGGGGGCGATCCACGTCCCCCCCTTGTCGGCATTTCGGCTGTCGGGATTCCGGCTTCGGGATTCTGAACGCCGGGATCCCGACCGCCGGGATTCAGTACTGAATCCTAAATATGCTATGCATGCATGCATGCATAATATAAAATGCCCTATCAGAACATATTTTTAGAGATATGCAGTTAAATTTTAAAAGAAATCCGACATCACTTGAATTTAGGGGATTCAAGAACCGAGTCCAGATTCTGATATCTTTAAGGAAGCCTAGTCAGACCTAGTCCCAATTCAGAGTTTCCCTTTGTTTGGAAAGCAGAATTAGAATCAGAATCTTGGGTTTTTAATTGCTTATAAGTTCCTCCATTATGATCTCAGCTGTCAATTCACACAGGAGAGTGTGGTCAAAATTGTCTGAAAATGACTGAAAATTTACATTATTGATGTTAATAAATAAAAAATAGATTCCAAAGAACTGATTTTAACTGGTTGTATAAATTTTTAAAAATCCCAAATCCAAAGCAAACACTTCAGGTTGGTTTTGTCAAAAACAAAAACTAAACATTAGGGTTTCCGTGCACCTTTACATATTTTAGATTATGCAAACTATGGTAAAAGTAAACACTTTAAGTACTATTATTGATCATCAGGAGCTAATTAGTGGTTGGATCAATGAACATTAGTGCTTCCTAGGCAAGCATTACTCTCAAACATTTTGAAAAAATACGTACAGTATGTAAATTCAAATTATGTCTGTTTCCAAAAGAACTATCCTTCTGGCTGGGCATAACTTTTTCTGTGTGTTAATCTGTGTAACACTGTATTTCAATTTTGAAGAGCAATATTAGAGATTTTATGGTATATTTATCACAATATGCAATTAAATTGTCATTATTAAGTGATATTTTCAATCAGATTCATATTGTGCTTTTTCTTTACTTTTCTTGAATCTATAATTACTTGCATGCCAGGGCTTATGAAAATCTCTCACCTGCAGAATCCATCTCCATCCATTCCCCCTGTGTTTATTGCAATTGGGAGAGCCTGAAGCTTACTACCCATGTGCAGACATAAAAAACTTAGCCAAACAGGAAGCTGGGTATACACTAGACATTTTTTGAACAACTGTTCATTGTTTGATAGAAAAGAAGAAACAATCGCTCACATTGTCCAGTGTGTATACACTATCGCACATTCATGTGAGCCATTTGTTGCAACTTCAGATTAATCATGCATGTAGATCAATATGGTGATATAGTCAATGACTTCAGCAAAACATATATATACCTGTTATATCGCTATCGACCAAATTACCAATTGATGTACAACATATTGTTCAGTTGTTTGTAAAATTGCACATTTGTCATGGAGTTCAAGGGAAATCAGGAAGACCATTGAGTTATTTGCACATTGTCTAGTGTGCGCAAAGTAATACTTTCACTTTACTGTGCACAACTGTTCTCTGTCTGCAGTGCTGCATATTGCTCCTTGCTTAACATACAAGAGCTAGTAGCATCTGAAAGGAGGAGAAAGCCAGAAGATTTCACTGCATGCAATTAGAATTTGAAAACATTTGATAAATTGTCATGTAGATCTATTTGCAGTAAAGAACTTACTCTGCAGCTTTTAGAATCACAGTGAACTCTTCTGACTGTGCTCCGAGTCCATATAAAGTACATACAAATCCACGGCAGAAAAGAGGGGGAGGACAGGGGAACGGGAGAGAGACAAAGCTGAAAGGATCTCTCCTTCTGCTGTTCCTAAAAGAAGACATCTATTGAAGCTGCTCTGCAGAGAATCTGTCTCCGCTATTTCATGATGGTATTGATAACTCTATATTTCAGTAATAGCACATTTGAACAAATCACATTTCTCATTACAAGTATAGGAAATGAAATCTGTTTATTTTAGAAATGCAAATTTGATGGCTTGGAGTATTTTGGGAGTTCTACTCTAAAAGCCCTTTCATACTCTTAAGTGTAACTAAAATAATGAGAAAAGAGTGTGAAACACCCACTTCATATTATATAAGTAAATAAAAAAGACTGATAAATATTCCCCTTAGTGCTCATATGTGGAAATGTAATAGCCTCTGCAATGCATTCCATCTTCCTATATTAATTGAATAGGTTGAATTTACATTCAACCTATTCAATTAAAGTTCTGATTTGTCGACTGGCATGGTCAAAAGACACTTGGATTGGAGAATAACTTGCCTAATCATGTCATTTTATTGAAATTGGTTCAGTCATATTTCACAGATGCAGTTTCAACGTAAAAAAAGTGAAACTGCATCAGCGACAAATGACCCAGCCAAAAATGTCTGACTTAATTAAATACCCCCTTAGTCTTAGTGCTTGCTTTATGGATAATCTGAAAAGGGCGTAACTTAATATAGACTGATTTGGAGGCATTAACAAAAGTAAAATAGAACCAAGTAAAAAAAAAAATCCTTTAATATATATGAAAACATAAAGATTCTTCTGATACAGGGTTTTATTTTGGTTTGTTGGCACGGGGGGGGGGGGGGAGTGATGTATCCCTTCTGGGGCGGCGGTGAGGGGACACACATATGGGAATGCCCAGCATTTCATGGGTGTTTCAATGAAAATGCTGGGTGTTCCCATGGAAATTAGGAGAAAGTGCCGGGGGGGGGGGGGGGGGGGCAGCTGACATCACCGGATGACAGCAACACACCCTCTTCCCATACAGGGAACACACAAAGCTAAGACACCGGAGAGTTAGTTTTGCGTGTACCTTCCAAATCATTCAATGGTCAGCAACCAACCAAGGTTGCGAATGGATATTTATGCAAAACACGGCAGACATTTCATAATTTCAGAATAAAATCCATTGAGGGTTTATTTATTGTAACCTGTTTTATTGATTCCACTAACAGAAATATGTGTCAGTAAAGAGACGCATAGAGGTTCATAGAGTACAAAGAGGTTCAGTAGAGACACAACTAACTAACTAACTAACTAGTATTAGACTGCTAGTACAAGCTTTGATTGATCGAAAGAAACACAAATACAATGTATGCAGCTGACCAATTATGTTTAAGGCCAACCTGTGGCTCTCCAACTGTTGTGAAACTACACATCCCAGCATACCCTGCTACAATATTTCTGTTAGAGACTGCTAAAACTGTGGCAGGGCATGCTGGAATGTATAGTTTCACAAAAGCTGGAGAGCCGCAAGTTGGCCAGGCGTGGTTTAAGGCATACACTTAATGCTCTTTTCAATACTTTGAATCCCAGGGTTTCATTATTTTTTAAATTATATAACCATTACATTTTATTTATAGATTACTCACAAAGCATTGAATTCATTATTTAAACACTGTGAGTAAATATTACATTGGTGGAACTTTCCGAGTAGTTAAACAATATAATTATTTAAAAAAATGGAAAAATAGATGTTGTTAAAATAATATTATTTCTTTCATTTCATTTAGGAACTAATGAATCAAATGAAAAGCAAAGTCAATTCTATGGGAGGTTATCAAACTCAGCAGGGATTTCTACAACTCTTGCAGAAACATCAACATCTGAACAAGCCAATGAAAAACACATGGTGAAGAATTTAAGTCTGCAAACTTCAAGCAAGGATCCCATTAAATCTCCTGGATCTGAGGGAAGATCAGAAGGTGCAGACAGTCCAACCTCTTTGTCTTCTTCTGATCTGGAATCAGGGAATGAGAGTGAGTGGCCCAAAGAACATTGTGCTTTACAGTCTAAAGTTCCAGTTGTCTCCACAAAACATAGAGATCCCTTGGAGATTCTCAGCAAAGTTTTTCCTAAGCATAAAGAGAGCACATTAGAAAGCATACTAAATTATGCCAAAGGAGATGTGGTACAAGCCATAGAATTGGTTCTAAATGGAAGAGAACACACACAAGATATTAAAGAAATTGATGGTCCATCAGGATCAGATCTCGGTACATTGGCAAGAGATTCAGCATTTAAGTTTAGTGGGCTAGGTTTTAGTGCATTGGGTACCAAGTCTGCTTTTTCACCTCTACAAACCAATCCATCATCAGCTGGTGGTGATACAAATATCTTTCATCCTAGACTTGGTCTGAGCCCTTTGCGCTTTGCTTATTCTGCATCCAACAGAGGACTTCCTGGGTTTCTATCCCCTTACCTAACTTCTGGTTTTGTTCCAACCTTTCCTTTTCCTACTGGAGTGGATTATGCATTTCCTGGAATGTTTCGGGATGCTTCTTACTACCCACGTAAAGACACATTGAACACTACTGGACTTTATTCCAGGTCAAACCAGGAAAATCACTAATTATGTTTGCAAAATATGTTTAAAAACTCACAATTGCCTTACCTGTAGCTGAAATGGAACACATTTCTAGAATCAATGTGTAGTCATGATATTACTATATACTTTGTATTTTTTTCTTAGAAGATTGCATTTGGCAAAAAAGCACTAAATATTACTTTGTGAATTGTTGTAATAAAACAACTTTTACATTTACCTATGCTTTTGTTTATTTAACTTTTATGCAAATATTCTCCATACAAGTTATAAGTTAGAATATTTTAAGTGTCTCTCTTTAAATTTATACTAGTGATATTTGCCCACTTAGCAATCAGTAAAGCCTCATACACACTAGACGAGATAGTAAAAGAAATAGCTCAGAAGAAGGGGTGAGAGAGTTCAGATTTACTCAGTTCTTTTTGCTAAAATATCGTAATTTCTGAATTTTCTGATTGGGTATTTTCTGTCAGGTGTTTTGGATAGCCAATAAGATCCTGCTTTAAGGTCTGAGTAAATCCAAGTAAAACCGAACTCACCCCTACTCAGAAGTGCCCTCCTCTAGAGGTCTCTTATACTACCTCGTATAATGTGTATACTCAATATTGTTAAGGATGTGTGCTCCCACAAGTCTAGACTTACTCAGTGCTGGGAGCAAGGGGGAAAATCATTTGATGGTGAATGATTTTCCTCCTGTGTGCGCAAACAAGTAGCAATCAAGATTTATCTCAACTACTTCAATTAAGAACACAGCAGATAAGACACCTTTGTTGTGGACAATGAGTGATACTTATTATCTGCATATGCTTGTAAATGTGGAAGATGAGTCCCACTCGTCATCTGGAGTGAAGACTCCTCAAAATACATAAATAAATAAATACATAAATAAATACAACAACTTTCTTACCCCTCATCAGTACAAATAACCAGGGATGCGGTCAGTTTGGCCGGGCCCTGATAAAATGGAGGAGGCTTTGTCACCGGGCAGGGCCATGCCTTCATGAAAAAAAATTAATGAGAGGGAGAGAGAGGACAGGCTGCTGCTGCAGCTGTCTTTCTTCCCAGCTCAGCACAGGGAACTGAGCAACATGTGCTGAGTTGGGGAGAGAAGCTGGTCTGCGGCGAAAGCCTGTCATCTCTCTCCCTACTGCCTCGGCTCCCTACAATGGGGGAGGGAGGAGCAGGACTCGTGCCCCTCCAGCAGACCAGGCCCCGGTAAAAAGTACCCACTATCGATGCTACTACAGATAACCTATGTGAACTCTATACAGTCTATGTAAATATTACACTCACAGGCAGTGGAAGCATGGGTGGCGATGCCAGTTATGTGAATAAAAGAAAGAAAAGCAAGTTTTTTTAGAATGGTCTTGGCAGTGGTTCCTAAACTTCCTGCCTAGGCACCTTGGGGTTCTGCAAGGCTCTTGCAGGGGTGCCACGGTTGGTGGTCCATGACACAATCAAATAATTTATGGCCACAATGATAGGCAAAACTTGTGACTTCCAATTATAAAACATGTGGACTATCAGAAGCACAACTGTAAACCACCACATAACTTACTTAAAGTTTGAGAGGTAGGCCAAATTTACTCCATTTAATATTTATTTTTGATAAGTTTATCAATACTTTTTTTTATCCTAAGGATGCCGCAAAAGAAAATTCTGCTACTGTAGGGCATCATGATTCAAGAAAGTTTGGGAACCATTGGTATAAGGATTATAAATTCTGGCTGTGATGGGGAGAAGGCAGGGGTTGGCGGCATTGCTGAAGCGCATTCAGCAGCCGAGGCTTGTCTTTGATACTGATAGCTGTCCGTGTCTGTAGCTGAGGGAGGGAAGCTGCAGTTTACCCATTTTCCCTGAGCCTTAAGCTCAGTGCGATTCTGGATATCAATTTTGATTATATAGTCAAGAGTGAATATAAAGTGAGTCAGAATCTCACAGTATTCAGCCACATTTGATGCAGATTGGAAAAAAAGTGTTATGGACAGGCGAATTGGAGTTTGAGGTGTTTGGATTACAAAGAAAAACATTTGTGAGATGCAGAACGAGTGAAAAAATACAGGAAAAGTGCCTGACACCATCCATCAAGCATGGTGGAGGTAATGTGATGGTCTGGGGCTGCTTTGGTGCTGATAAAGTGGGATATTTGTACAAGGTAAAAGGGTTTTTGAATAAGCAAGGCTATCGCTCCAATTTGCAACAGCATGCCATACCCTGTGGCCAGTGCTTGATTGAAACTAATTTCCTTCAAATTATTCAAGAACTATTTAGGGAAGAAGCAGGTATTCTGTATGTACAGGGCCGGTGCAAGCCCTGCAAGCGCCCCAGGCGAACCCCTGCCTGCATGCCCCCTCTCCTCCTGCCCGCGCGGGGGGGGGCAGCGGGCTCCACCCACTGACAGTAGCTCAGATGTCAGACCCACCAAGCTACCTGCATTCTGCCTCTGACACAAGGAGACCAGGAAGAATAGCTGCAGCAGCTGCAAGTACGGGACACCCAGCCGGGGGGGATTGTGGACGCGGTAGTTCGAGGGTGGTGCCCGCAGCCCAGCCCCCCTGGAAGGCGGGTGGAGAGGGGGTCATGCGGGCGGGGGGTCACCTGGGGCTCTTTGCAGGTGAGCAGCAGCGGGGGCAGCGGATTGCAATGGGGGGGGGGGACAATCATAATCCACTGGTGGGCTCCAGGCAGGGGGGCGGGGCGGGGGCGGACGGCTTACTGACTCACCTGGCTGCTCCCTGCTTGGTTGAATTCCTGGCTGGGTGTCCCGTACTTGCCAGCTGCTGCTGCAGCTTTCTTCCTGTTCTCCTCGGCAGCTCAGTACTGCCCTCCAGTGGCCGGCTCCCTAGGCAAATGCCTAAAGCTGCCTAGTGGTATCGCCGGCCCTGTGTCTGTATTTGGAGTGGCCATTGCAGTCTCCAGATCTCAACCCCATTGGGTTGTTGTGGGAGAAGCTTGACCGTATGGTACACAAGAAGTGCCCATAAGCAAATCCAACTTGTGGGAGGTGCTTCAGGAAGCATGGGGTGAAATTTCTTCAGATTACCTCAACAAATTCAGCTAGAATTCCAAAGGTCTGCAATGCTGTAATTGCTGATTCTTTGACAAACTTATTATTTCAAATAAAATTAAAATGTTCTAGCCTTGCCAATGTCTTGACAATATGATCTATTTATTTAGCAACACATTTGATAAATGGAAAAGAGTGAATACTCACTCAGTAGCGCTGGCTAATTCTAACCGGGGGGATTGATTGTCACATACAGTTCTCACAATTCAATCATTTGAGTGTGGCTGCTGCCACCTTATCAGAGAGTACATGTTTCTCTGTAAAGCAGACAAAAAAAGGAAGAATTTTGTGGAAATACTATATTCCCACTAGATGGCGCTGCCACACTCAACAGAATTTTTCAATTAGAAACTTTAGAGAAGTAATAGCATTTATAATCATTTAATAGGCCATGGTATACATAATAAAATAAGAAATGCGCATTTCACATATAAAATATACACTCAAATATGACATACAGGACAGACAACATGTAACATATAGTAGGCTAGACACGGGCTGGCTATGAGGCTGTTTACTGCATGTATTATTTTTCTATGAGACAATAAATTTGGCTGTGAGCAAATATTTACCAGTCCATAGTGAATAGTCCCACTTGTATCTTGGGGTACAGGTCCCAGATCCTATATCCGAGCAAGAACTGCCAAGAAATTTTGCAGTGGATGTCCACTCCTTTAATTAAGGAGTTCAGCTCCAGGTGCTGGTTCCGTCCCCTTAAGTGTCCAATCCCAATTTGGGATATTTGTAATCCACACAGTGATGGCGACTGGCATTAATCTGGGCCGCTGAACAAAATACAGGCGGAGAAACGCGTTCTGGAGCCTGCTCTGCCCAGATTAATGCCAGTCGCCATCACTGTGTGGATTACAAATATCCCAAATTGGGATTGGACACTTAAAGGGACGGAACCAGCACCTGGAGCTGAACTCCTTAATTAAAGGAGTGGACATCCACTGCAAAATTTCTTGGCAGTTCTTGCTCGGATATAGGATCTGGGACCTGTACCCCAAGATACAAGTGGGACTATTCACTATGGACTGGTAAATATTTGCTCACAGCCAAATTTATTGTCTCATAGAAAAATAACACATGCAGTAAACAGCCTCATAGCCAGCCCGTGTCTAGCCTACTATATGTTACATGTTGTCTGTCCTGTATGTCATATTTGAGTGTATATTTTATATGTGAAATGCGCATTTCTTATTTTATTATGTATACCATGGCCTATTAAATGATTATAAATGCTATTACTTCTCTAAAGTTTCTTATTGAAAAATTCGGTACTTATGTATTATCTGGGCTCCCATGTTAAATGCACCCCATTTTTTCATACCCCTACTATCCAACTACGCATGGAGTTGATTTTATATAGTGTGGCGAGCGCAGCGAGCCACCGTGCCCGAAGCGTGGCGAGCGCAGCGAGCCCCGCGAGGGGATGCGGTCTCATAAGAAAAACGGGAGCCCAGATATTACATAAGTACCAAAAATTCTGTTGAGTGTGGCAGCGCCATCTAGTGGGAATATAGTATTTCCACAAAATTCTTCCTTACATTTGATAAATAAGTTAGTTTTCATGTAAAGCACAAAATTGTCTGTGTCCAGGTCTTACTAAATGTGTTAACAGAGTGCCGGTCCATTGGACGAAATTATGTATATATATATATATATATATATATATATATATATATATGGTTCTTGTGTAGTTTCACGGCGCCACCGCGTGCACAGTGAAACTTTGAAACTTGGCAGTCTGCCAGACTCTGTGTTTACTGTGCACGTGCCGCTCTAGCTGTTCTCAGCGCAGCGCGTGGCTGCATTTCTTATGTAAGCTACATTATCAGCGGCGCTGGGCAGCAGCAGCGCACGCTGCCCAGCCCTGACAGGTCACTGTGGTACTTGTAGTTCCACAGTGAAATAGGCAGTCCTGCGCACCGCTGACAACCCGGCAATTTAGACGCTAAAGCGTCTAAATCCAGAGACTCCCTGAACTGGACACCCCGGCAATTTAGACGTCTAGATTTAGACGTCTAAGTCCAGACTCTCTGCAAACCGCTAAGATGAGGGCATCTAAATTTAGACACTAAAGCGTCTAAATTTAGTAGGGTCTAGGGGTATACTATTAAACCTGTTCACAATGATACTAGTCGACGTAACAGCTGTCGACCTTTTTAATTCCACTATCCACGCCAACCCGAAGAGTGGCGAGCGCAGCGAGCCAGCGAGGGGCGTCGGTACGCGTCCTACGACCTTTTTCATACCCCCACTATCCACGTCGGCGTGGAGTTGATCTTATAAAGTGTGGCGAGCGCAGCGAGCCACCGAGCCCGAAGCGTGGCGAGCGGACGCGGATACCTTCACAGGTATCCGCGTCCCCTCGCGGGCTTGGATACCTTCACAGGTATCCGCGTCCCCTCGCGGGCTTCACAGGTATCCGCGTCCCCTCGCGGGGCTCGCTGCGCTCGCCACACTTCGGGCTTGTGGCTCGCTGCGCTCGCCACACTTTATAATATCAACTGCACGCCGACGTGGATAGTGGGGGTATAAAAAGGTCGTAGGATGCGTACCGCTGCCCCTCGCCACGCTTCTGGTTGGCGTTGATAGTGGAATTAACAAGGTCGACAGCTGTTACGTCGACTAGTGTCATTGTGAACAGGTTTATTAGTGTACCCCTAGACCCTACTAAATTTAGACGCTTTAGCGTCTAAATTTAGATGCCCCCATCTTAGTGGTTTGCAGGGAGTCTGGATTTAGACGCTTTAGCGTCTAAATCGCCGGGGTGTCCAGTTCAGGGAGTCTGGATTTAGACGCTTTAGCGTCTAAATTGCCGGGGTGTCCAGTTTACGTGCCCCCGTTGTCTGCGGTGTGCAGGACTGCCTATTTCACTGTGGAACTACAAGTACCACAGTGACCTGTCATCGCTGGGCAGCGTGCGTCTGGCACACAGAGCGTCTGGCAGGCTGCCAAGTTTCAGACACAGACTGTGCGCGCGGTGGCGCCGTGAAACTACACAAGTACCATATATATATATATATATATATATATATATATATAATTTCGTCCAATGGACCGGCACTCTGTTAACACATACCCCTTTTCCACTAGCAACCTGGGTCGGACCCAGTAAATTGTACCCGGTTCGAACCCGGGTTGGACACGGGTTGGACATACATTTCCACTACAGTGCTACCCGGTAAATTGCCTGATCATCCTCTTTTACACTTAACCCGGGTAAGGCCTTTTTTTCCCTATAGATTACATAAGGAAAAAGCCTTTTTAAAGAGCTTTACCATGGGAGGTCACAAAATAGGGCCACCATTACACCAAAAGGGCAACCATTAAAAATATTACCATATTAGAAGAAGAGACCACACTCATTTATTTTAAAATAACTTTTTTTTTATTTTACTGGCAAATATTACCACACTCATTTCTTTTAAAATAAAATTTTTTTTTTTAACTGCCAAATATTAAATCTATGGAACTTTCAAAAGTTTCTTCACACAACACAAGAAAAGACATGCAAAAAAAGGGTAACAAACAGAGTCCTGGGCGCTTCTTTCTGGTGTTACAGTATGAGGGCTATTTCCTTCTTTGCCCCAATAGAAGCAATGCAAATAGTTTTTCTTGGTAAGGAATCTGATGTAGCGCCTTATTCCTTACCAAAAAAACAATTTACAAGAAAAGACATGTTCAGGTAAAATGTTTGCCGTACACCTGAGCCTTTGGCATACATAAAAATGAAAAAAGTGCACGTAAACATGTTAAAAAACAAGTGCCCATAAAATTTAAAAAAGTGCAAGGTGTAGGGTTTAACCAAACTGTGCCCACAAGACGACTGAATGCAATAAATGTATTCAACATTCTTATTGCAATAATGCAATAAAGAATTTAAAAGAAAAAAAAAAAGTATTTCTTATGACAAATTACGATATACCGTAAATTCAGGGGAGTCAAGGTTTGGCAGTGTAGTAGACGTGTTGTCACGGCTAGTGGTGTTTGCCTCACTATACTCTGGGTTTAGTGGGGCACTGGTAGCAGTGCTGGAGGCATAGCTAGTGGAAATGTTGGTGGCGTAGCTAGCACCAGTGGTGGGGTGGTAGCTAGTTGCTGTGCTGGGGGCGTGGCTACTGGGGCCTCTATATGGTAGAGGCTCTTGGTGGGACTGTTGCTCACAGGAAGTGCTAGGGGCGGAGGGAGTTGGCCCTCTACTGTATTGGCCATATGCATACTCATGGTGTGCTGGGTATGCTGGGGTCTGTGAAGCATGTGGCGGATACTGTGGATAATGTGGAGGTGGCATATACCCACGATTGAGTATCCGTTCCAAGAAGGACAATTGTCTGTCCTGCATGTCCTTTAGAGTGCTGCATCTGTCTTTCATTTGCTAAAAACTTCTCCATACAAGCATCCTCATTGGCCTGCATGTCGGAGTCCATTTCCCGCAGTTGTTCTATTACTATTGAAGAGAAAGCTCTCGCTGCTTGATCGGAACGGTTTGTTTTTTTCTTCTTTGGCGGCACCTTGTAAACTGCAAGTGGGACAAACAAAAAAACACTATAAACATAAAATAGCAGAGGCGTTTGCAGACCTGTGCTTGCGGCCCTATGCCACCTGCACACTTGTGGCACTCTGCAACATATACCATTGATTACTGGGATAAATGTGTTTTTTTTTTTACTTACTATTTGAAAGCAGTTTTGGTGTTTGTTGTTGAGTCGCCTGCACCGTTGTTGTTTCGGACACCTCCTCCGCCATGGACTGTGCGGTGTCAGACAAAACAGACCTATCGAGTAGACTGCACTCTTCATCGCCATCTTCTGAAATCAGGAGCGGAGAAGTTGGGCAGCACGGTGACATTGCCATGGTGGACTGTGTGTCAGGTGGCTCCTGGCTACTCTCCATTGGTGGCTCTTGGCTACTCTCCATCTGGCTGGCCAACGAGGATGACAGTGCCACAGGATTAATCAGAGCTGTGTTGCCAAATGCCCTGCAGCATAGATCGTAATGGACCCAATCGACAAGTGCGGCACCACTTTTTCCCTGTTCTGGTCAGAGACCTTGGTGAACTGCCTCTTTAGTGCTTTTAATTTGTTAAGCACTTGCTGGTGAGAGCGGTGTATCCCCCTAGACTCCAGCATCTGGGCAATATTTCTGTACACAATCGTGTCTTTTATGGTACCAGTCACCTGGCGCTTGATTTCCTCCTCTGCCCTAATGAGCAGTAGCTCCTTCACTTCAGCATCCGACCAATTGCTGGCAGCCATAATGATGTTGTGCTGCGGAATGAATAGCAGTGTCCGCTGGGGCAGCCTGTGGTGCTGGCAGCAAAGTGGAAGGTGGCTGCTGGAGCAGCCTCTGATACAGCAGGGGAAAGTCAGCAGGACAGACATGCACCACATGTGCACAGAACGCTATCCTCCATGCTATGTGCGCAGTCTGCGGGGCTCTGAGTGATGACAACACTCACCAGCGCCCCAGCAGCACCCATCAGTGAAGATTTTAACATGCTCAGTCAAATAACCCGGTTAGGGAGTGTTTCCACTACCCTTGAATCCGGGTGCTAACCGGGTGCTACCCTGATCATGACCTGGGTAGGATTGCCGGGGAATCCAAACCGGGTTATTTGACAGGGAGCATTTCCACTAGCAGAAAAACCCGGGTAGAAGCACGTCCCCGCGGAGATTACCGGGTTATTACCCAGACAATTTTGTGCTTTACATGAAAACTAACTTATTTATCAAATGTGTTGCTAAATAAATAGATCATATGAAATAATATTACAAATTATTCTTCAATAAAACACTTTCCTTAATTTTAGGTAAACCCCAGCTCATTGCTACAGTACTGTACAGTATGTTAAGCATTGTACATACCACTAACCCTCTGCATAGTACATTATACAGCTTCATATTCATAATTCACAGCTTCATATTCATAATGCAACAGTTCCCACATTAAGTACTGTAAGTTGTCCAAGATCATGGCATGATTTGTTGTAGAGGGAGAATATTTACTGCAATGCATATACTGTGCAGAAGTCACTGTACAAAGTACAGTGTATACTGGGCAAATAATCTAAAAAAAAAATATTTAGTAATCAGTACTATTAGTGATTAGTACAGTAGTACAGTGCAATCAATTATATGTACAGAATATACTATATTGTCACATAACATAGGAAACAGAAAGAAAAAAGCATCCAATTAAGCAGCCAGCAATTTTTGTACTGCAATCATTTCAGTACATAGTAGATATTTGATGCATTCTCAAGGCATTTATCAAAAGTGACATCTGGTGGACACAGAGCAGTATTACACTCTCCTACATCTCAGTACATGATGCCATGACTAAAGGTACCCATAGACGGTCCGTTCCCGGACCGTCCGTTTTGTACTATGCGATGCGCGCTCCCGCGCATCACATAGTACGGTACAAAAAGTATGTGCTGTACAAAAAGTATTGTACTAGCTAAACATCGTATCGGATCGCATTGCATGCACTAGGCATGCACTAGGCATGCGATCCGATACGATGCATGCTAATTAAGACCCAAACGGATCCATTTAACGGACCGTGTATGGGCACCTTTACACCATGCTGTGACTGAATACCTGTCTGTCCTCCTCATCCAAATGTATTTGCTTGGCTTCATATCCATCATCATTCTCAGTGCATATTTACACATCCCTAATACTGTAGAGTTCCATCTGAAAGCAGGCATATCTTTGGTTAAACACACCTTTGAATAGTTATGAAATCAGCAAATGCTCAATGCCTGGTTGACGCTCAGGGGCCAATTCAGGATAGCACGTTATGATCCAAATTCGGCCCTATCATGGACTCCGATTGTCAGGGTTTTCACATGCTCATTTCTACAAACCCCGGCAGTGAACATGAACAGCTTTGGCGAGTTAAACACCCACCAAACCATTTGCTGCAGGGATGGAGTGCCGTAGGCGTGTAGGGGTGTCAGCAGGGGACTCCCAGCATTTTATGGTTGACCCCTGACAGAAATAACAGTCAGTTTAGATTTACCTTTATTACTGAAGGGGAGAAAAATCAATCGATGTTCAGCAACCATCTAATGATTTCTCACTCTTTTGTATTCACGTACGACCCCTCGCATAGTACCGAGGGGATTCGGCAGCAGAGGGGAAGGGGGCGGCCATTCAGCGGGGCGTCGTTAAGGTGCTCTTTAAGCAGTGAATGACCACTGATTAGCGAGCCAACCTGAATAAGGCCCTCAGTTGCAAGTCTTCAGCCACACTGCAAGTGGAGATACTATCAAATTGTGAACATTGACTGTATGTTCTATGGTAGTTTGCAGTAGAGCAGGCGAAACATAAAAACATGCAAATTCCATGCAAATTCCATTCACAAAAGTGAAAGTTCAACTTCAGCTCCGGTTTGTACATTGCAGTTCTTTATATATAATATATTGGAAGCCAGTTTACTTACTAGTGTATAATATGCAATAAATATTCTAATTACTGAAGGTCCATTAAGTACTTGCACTGGCAGAGGATAGATCTACAGTGAGCAATCAAATGAAAAGGAAAATATATATCATTGTTTGAATTGTGTGTTACAAAACTGCAATGTTGCAATATTGTAATCAAAGTACAAAGACAAATCTATTTATATATTAAAGGCTTACTAGTCCTCAACTCTATGATGTAGAAGTACCGCCACTGACCACTAGAGGCCACCTGATGGACCAATTTACTCCTTTATGTGCCAAAAGATGTCATAACAGAAAGCAAAAGCAATCCAGGCACATTGATGTGCCAGATACATGTACTTCAAAAAAGACGGCAAACAGTTGAGTATATATGAAATATTGACCTTGATATACACACCTGTTTGCCGTCTTTTTTTTAAGTCTGTGTGAGTGCCTGCAGTAGGTGATGCTGAGGAGAGGCAATAGGTGACAGGGAGTGGGTGATGCTGTGTAGAAACAGTTGGGAGAGGCAATGGGTGCAAAATACATCAACATTTGGTTATCTGAGCCCAGAACGGCAGTACGGGGAGAGTGACTACAACTGGTATAGACTGCCTCAGGGAGGAAGGTAATAAAGGGGAGGAACACTGAGAGAAAGTGAAGGGGAGAAGGATAGGGCTCCTCCAGCCAGACCACATCAGTCAGCAGTGACAGGCAGCAATGCATATGAGTCAGTCTGACTCATTGCCACAGGATATGGAACTTTACTGTGGCACCCACTGCTTACTGCACTGCATAAGCATGCCTGTCATGCAGTGTGCCATGCACAAAAATAGTGAATAGCAGTGGAGTGGGTGTGCAGCAGATAGTAATTGGATAGGGAATCTAAATCAGCCAGGGAAATTTCTAATTTCTCAAAGCAGCCCTAATGGGGGTGGGATCTCTTGAGGGGGAGTGGTCAGCCAAGAGGAAGGGGATATTCCTGCCTCATATATAACTCACTCCCCCACCTGAGATTTCCCCACCACAGTTATGAATAGGGTTATACTATTGGTGTGTGTGTGTGTGTGTGTGTGTGTGTGTGTGTGTGTGTGTGTGTGTGTGTGTGTGTGTGTGTGTGTGTGTGTGTGTGGATTAGGCTGTGTCTCTTATTGCCTCTCATGTAATTCCCTGCTTTTTCCTTGTGTTACTATCTTCCCATCATATAAACCTCTCTCTCCTCTCACCCTCTGCCTCCCCAAAACATCACTTTCTCCCAGTCACCCACTGACTCTACATGTCACCTCTATCTCATCCATTGCCTCTCCATGTTATCTTCACTATCACTTATTCCCTCACCTTGGTGTCACCTACATCCTCCATGCAGGGCCAGTGTAAGGCTTCTCTGCACCCTAGGCAAAAATTCAACCTACTACTGCCAACCCCCCCCCCCTACCCACCACACCCCCATACTGCCACCAATAAACATTTTCCAACCCCTTAATGCATACTTGCCTAACACCCTTGAATAGCAGGGAGGCTCCCAAAAATGTGGGGATCCTCTCAGCCCCTGAAGAAGGTGGGCAAGTCCCCTGCTTTCCCTGGATGCTCCCAGCACCCTCCCCTTTGCCACCCACAACAGAGTAGGGGGCAACACCTGCATTAAGTACAATAAGGATTGTCACAGACATTCTTGATTTTTTGATAGGCAGACTTGGTGGCACCCCCAGATCCCGGCACCCTAGGCAGCTGCCTAAAGCTGCCTAGTGGTAGAGCCGGCCCTGCCTCCATGTCACTTATTCCCAGGCATCACTTACTGTACCTCCTTTTCCTGTCACACATTCCTTGGCATCAGTCATCACCTCTCCCTGGCATCACCCTCTGCCTCTTCTTGTCAGCTACTACCTCTATCTACCTCTGTCTCTCCGTCACCCACTGCCTCATCCTCTGCCTATCCCATGTGCCGCTATATCCCCATCAATCTCTCTCTCCTATCACACTCTGCCACTCCGTTTCACTATTTCCTGTCTTTCACTGCCCCCCTGGCATCATCCACTGCCTCTCATTGTCAACCTGTCCTCTCACCCTCTGCCTCTCCCTGTTGTCCACTGCATCTCTGTCTAGCACTGGCTCTCCCCATCACTCACTGCCTCGAATCTGCTTCTCCCTTGCACTATTATCTTCCCATCTTCCTCTTCTGTCATCTCTCCAAGGCATCACCATCTCCATGTAACCCATTCCTTTAACCTACTGCCTTTCCCCATCTACCTCCACATAACCCAATGCTCCTCCCCCCCCCCCTGGAACCACTGACTACCTCTGCCTGATGCCATTCCCTGGCATAACCCACTGCCTCTCCAAGTCATCATCCACTGCTCATACCTGTTTTAAAAATATGTCCTATGACAGTGATCACTGGCCTTTTCCCATGGTGTAAACGACGATGACACATCTACGTTTTTACACATGGAGCCCATCACTGCTCCCTCCCTGCCCAGGTAATGGCATCAGACTGCCAATCATTAGACTGTTAATCATTGACAGTGATGTCAGCCTGTGTCCTATGTTTCTGAACCCATTCGTGCACATACAGAATTTGTCCAGGACTTGCGCAAAGTACCAAAAATTGCAACTATGTGTAACCGCATCTGAATGACCCCTGATGGCATGGCATGAAGTTGTATGTTAGAATTATGGCATATATTAGAATGAAAATAAATATGCAGTTGTGACAACATTATATGATGCTGGCACTATTCCAAGAGTCGCTAAGTCCCATAATTGAATGACATTTGTAAGCACCAGTATAAATTTTGATGTACTCCTTATAACTTATCACAGGTATGTCACTTAATAGACTACATATTCTTTGCTCTAATTTGGAATATAAGGTAGGGTTTTTGCACTTGCGCTGCTGGATCTAGTAAAATGACCTGTGGACCATGCTGAATAAAAGAACACCTAGACACATTTGAAATATTTATATCAAATTTTTATACATAAAAAACACAATAAAAAATGTTTACATATGAAATAGACAACAGATTAGTCTAAAAGCAGATGTATTACAACATACGATAAATTCAAGTAAATATATGTATTGAGTGACCCACTCCAGTGAGGTCGCAAGCTGAAAAGAATTATTAGAATGGATATATCCGAGAGCAGGGTAAGCTCAATAGTGAAGCAGACAGTTTTTGTTAGTAGCAGAAAGCCAAGTGGTTAGCTGGTGGGAAGTCTGGGGGGAGGATGGGAAGCGTAGGTCAGAGCAGGTAAATATGAGCAGTGGACAAGCTGCGTGAAGCCTGTTAGCGCATAAAACGCCAAATGATGACAGTCAGGGAACACACTCAGTCCGTTTATAATATGCTCACCCTCCTTGTAGGTAGTAGCTGGAGGGCACGGGGAGCCCGATGGTAGAAGGTGCTCAACCCTATGCACGTGGTGGTGTTGCGTCCGCAGACGACTATCCTGCTGTAAAGACCTTAGCGGGGAGCCTGGATGTAATGCGGCTCGACCCGAACTAATGGAGGATGAAGTGACCCCAAATGGGGAATCCGGCTTATGGCTGCAGGTCCGGAACAGCGTTTTGTAGTGGGAACGCTGAAGGTGGCTGGAGGTAACCGCTGCTTGTAATTACCGGGCGAACGTCAGCTCCAGGATGAAGGTCGCGACCTCAGGAGTGGGAGGGCTCAGGGCGGAAGTGCGTCAACGCGTTTCGTTCCCTAGGAGACCGGGAACTTTCTCAAGACAAAAAGGATTTGGAATATAACTCTAGATGAAATAGTACAGTATGATTATTAAGTCAATTGTTCAGTTTGAAGTTTACTTTACAGTTGTTTAAAGAAACGTAAGGATAGTAACGTGTTACCTGCAGTGAGATGATTTTTAATAATTCAAAGTAAAGAAATCTCACAAACACAACTCTACCCATACTTTCTAGGTATAATGTATGTCAATAATATGTGAGAAGTGAATGATTAATGCTACTGTATATGCATCAGTTGTTTCATAAACAAGGGATGACTTTTTTCCAGACCTTGTCTTTCATAGTAAATAATGTTTGCAATCTAGCATGCAACAAGTATACAACCTTCCTCACTCTATCACTGATAAACGTCAATTCCCATGATAGCGAGAGAGAGAGAGAGAGAGAGAGAGAGGGAGAGAGAGAGAGCAGCTGGGAAATAGTAGGTCGGGTGCATACAAGTTTAGACCCATTTATTGGTTCTGTCATTAGCTGCAGCACTAATTTTACTAGTGTTATGCAAGGGCAGATCTAGTATGAATCTAATAAAGCTTATGCATAAAGGAAACATACCCCGGAATTTCCCCTGAAACAACTTTTTTAATGAGTGAATCTTTCAACAAAAGTTTTAAAGAGTGTGTTATTAAAATAAGCTTATTTTAGTGTCACTGACTTGTCTGGTTGTGTTCCCAGTAATGCTCTAGGTGAGCCAGTGGAGGGCGCAGGGAACCAGAAGCTAGGTGGTTTCAGGTATTTATAACTCATGCCCAAGTCACCGGATCTCTGGAGCCTTGGAGAGCTGGAGAACTTACAGTAAAACTGACAAGTTCTTCAAAGCAAGGAGGACTCTGGGAGGCTGTCTTATATCCCCCCAGGTGGCTGCTGATTGGCAGCACACACAAAACCAGGAAGTATTCCTGGAGTTTACCTGGATCATGTGACTAGGCTGGAGACAGTGGACAGGTTTTGTGACACAGAGACATCATACCAGTAACTGCAGAGTGCACCAGCAGCCGATCTGCGGCACAGAATACACCAGCATGCTGCTAAGTGGCAGAACAGCATGAGAAGTGGGGTTCCTGACAGGTATCTCCATCACTTGTGGTTGCTAAGGAACCTGCATAACAGTTCGAGCTTCAGGGTCCTAAACATGTAAGTCCACCACTGTTGTTATTCATCACAGGGTCATTTCGTGAGACAAGGAAGCATGGGTCCCAGCTAAGTACAGGCCCCTCTCCCACTTGTGCTTGAGCTGGCAGAGTATACTGGGTAAGCAGATGTATCTGGTAAAATTACACCAATGCCATTTCCCTGCTGATTTCTTGACTGTGCTTTTGCATCAATTGAAAAAAGGTACCTTCCTAATAGTGATTTCTGTAGAAACAATGAAGAGGATATTTATGGGTGCAGTTGGAGTGGTTTTTGTTCTTGACCAAGGGGCCTGTGAGAACCTCACACCCTGCTCCGATTAGCATTGTGGGATGCATGGGCGTAGCTACATCGCTAGATACACCCCTGATTGTTTCATGACAGCTGAGATCAATTTGATTGAAGGCAAATATTAATCTCACCATCTTCAGAAGCATAATGTGTGTATCTTTACTTTCCAATTTCGACTGCAAAATTGAGATAAAAAAGAGGGTAGGGTGGAGACTTTTAAGGTGTTTCTGCATGCATGCTACTTTGGGAGAGGTAATTAGAGAGAAGAAGGAAATCAACTAATGTGAACAAGTTGGAGATGGCACAAAGATTTGATAATATAAGGCTGAGGGAGTGACAGTGATGATAGACGAGGCTATAGGAGATGAGCATGAGAAATTAGGAGACAGCAAGAGTGTGAATGGGGATTGCAAAATCCCGAAGCATAAGTGATGGAAGGGCAGCTGTAGTGTAAAGTGTAAAATTTAGTCAGAAAATTTTTCAAGTACGGTATGGTAATGAGGATGTATAGAGGAAAGAATAGTCAAATGGATTAAATGTCAAAGGAGTAGGATACCAAACACTACCATGATGATGGTCTCCAGAATGAGAGAAACGATAGGCAACAAGAGGAGTGAGCATTCCAATTTTCGGTATCTTATGGAATCCACACCCCCTTTCCCTTCCAAAAGCTACCATTTTTATGCTACCCAATGTTGTAATTGTTCCTAACACCTCTTATGATGGCTATACACTCAAAATCATATAATTCTAACCAGCCAAATAGTTGACTGGTTGGAATGATAATCTGGCAGTGCCTAGGAGCACAAATGAAGAAAAAGGAAAAAAAGGTTGAGAATTTCTGGGTGCACTCAGAAGATATCGATATAAGACGTCCAATTGATATCACACAGACTCTTAAAATTTTACTTTTATTAGTTTAATTTAAAAAGAAGTGTACTAATTACACCTTCTTGAATAAGACATAGTAAAGGTGTGAAAAAAAAAGGTTTAGAAAATGTGATTAAGGGGGAAATTTACTAAAGGAAATTTGTAAAAAAATAGGTGTATTTGTATCCAGAAATACACTTATTTTTTACATTTACTATCCCGAAAATACGGCAATTCGTATTCGTATTGATGTGCTATCAATACGAATACGAATTGCCATATTTTCTGGATAGTAAATGTCAAAAATAAGTATATTTCTGGATACAAATACACCTATTTTTTTTACAAATTTCCTTTAGTAAATTTCCCCCATGTCAGGGCTGCCATTCATGTCTTGTTTGGTCTGCGGTGCCTCTGGTTACACAGAGGCGCTGCTGTTATGTTCACCTTGCAGTACCTCTGTTTGGCCAGAGGTGCTGCTGTCATTGTTTGGTCTGCGGTGCCTCCAATTACGCAGAGGTGCTGCTGTTGTTATATTCACCTTGCAGTACCTCTGTGTGGACAGAGGTGCTGCTATCATTTCTTGGTCTGCAGTACCTGTGGGTGGCCAGAGGTGCTGCTGTTCGGTTCTGCATGCAGAACTGTGGCTTCTGAGAGCAGTTCCAGCTTGTGTAATCAGCTGGACTGGGCCATTCTCAGAATGCCATTCCAGTGTTGTTCTCCGTTCTTAACACTGTGGCTCCAATGCACCCGGCATTTATAGCCTATCTGATGTCAGGGGGCAGGTCCCAGCGTTTTTTCTACCTGCTGCGAAGATTGTATGGTTCTATTCTATCATTCTGATTTGAGTTAGTTATGTCATATAGTACTTTTTTTTTTTTTATTCAACTTTATTTAACATTTTCCGGTACATATAAAATTTTCTTACATTCTGTGTCCGTATTGCAAACAATTTTGTAACATTATTAAAATGATTTTACTATACTCTTTACATGGTGTCTTTTTCGTCATGTGAGCTCTGCCATCTCCATTTAGCCTATTGTGATATATAGCTCTTCTATGTCTGCGTTTTTTGTTTTTTTAGTTATTTTTTAACGGTTATTTTCGTGCTCTTAGCCTAACTTAATATTCTTTATGTATCTGTGACAATCGAGCCTTCCACATATTCCACTACCGTGAATATTTGTATTAATCTGTGCTTATTACAGTCTTCCTATTATTTTTATATGTGCCTGTGGTACTAAAAAATAAAAATGAGATTTGGCCATACACAATGATGGCGGTTATTAGTGCTATTATGTGATAATTAATATATATATATATATATATATATATATATATATCAGCAAGCAAGAAATAGGCGGCACTCCGAGGACTTCTTAAAAGCGTTTTGTATTGAGGTCAGGACACCAACGTTTCGAGGCTTACGCCTCTTTGTCAAGGTGATGTAAAACAGTGAACAAGTGTATAATACAAAGGCTTACCTTAAGTATGGTGAGTGATACCGCCCCTCCTTCCATTCAGTCAGCGCGGGCTTCCCGTCTACACCGGTGTCGCATAGCACCGGAACTAGCTGTGATGTCACGTCACTTCCTGGAGATGGCTTGGAACGCAAGCCTTGGATTGAACGAATGACGTGAGACGCATATCCCTATGTTCTTCTTGATGACGGGACAGACCGGCTGCTGGAGATGAACGAGCGTTACATATTAAGGCATGAGTAAAACAATGCATTAAACAATAAACTGTGCAAATAATGAAGACATGACTGAAAAAAATCATGATACGTGAAAAACATAATAACGTGGGATTACTCAGTGAAATAATATGAGGGCTAAAAAATTAATGAAAAAAGGAAATAAAAAATGGAAAATGGGGGAAGGATGCGGCTGGGGCAGAATGGCCATTAAATAATATACTTTCTTTAATGATATATTAGCTACATTCTGGTGGCTATACATCTAATGCAATGGATGTTATCCACGGTAAGTATATTACTAAATAAATTGAGGTCCTAAAAACCTATATCAATAGACCCTATCCAAAAAACATGAATGCGCCTTGTCAAAAAAGTCAGAAAGGACGCAGAACCATACTAGCACGGGGTCCCTATGATCTAAACGCTACCTATGGTTCGTCAATGTTATATGAAGTTCAAAAACCTAAAAGTTATAGAAAAACTGAGAGAGGCAGTTTGTCATTGAGTCCAAACGGTTTTATCGAATTTAATCGATGGATCCAGGTGGCTTCCAATCGTAGCAGTTTTCCTTCTCTATCTCCTCGGCGTATGGAAGCTGGTACATGGTCAATGGCCATATGCTTTAAATCTGTCAGTTTGTGGTGGGCTAAGGAGAAGTGTTTTGCAACTGGTAGATCGGTGTTCTTGGAATTACCAGCTAGGGCTTTTTTGATGGACGACCGATGATTTGCCATGCGCTCCCTCATGGGTCTGTTTGTTTTGCCCACATATATAAGCCCACATGGGCATTGAATGATGTAGACAATGTATGAAGACATACAATTAAGGATGTGATTAATCTTATAATTCTTCCTAGTGATAGGGTGAATAAAGGCGGGACCAGTGATCATATCTGTACACGTAGTACATTTAATGCACTTGTAGCATCCATTAGCTTTAGTGAGGATGTTCACTTGTGCCGCTGGTCTATGATGGTCAAAGCCCGAGATATCTGTATGTACTATCACATCCTTTATATTGCGACCCCTGGTGTAACAGAGCATCGGACATCTTCTTTGAAAACAGGTTAATTGTTTGTCCGTTTTAACAATGGGCCATAAGGCCCGAGTAGCTCGAGGAAGGACTTTACTGGCAGGAGTTAATCTGGTGACGAATGGCATTGGTTCATCTTCTTTGTTGTTAGTCACTTTTGCAGACTTGGTCAATAGCATGGTTCTATCCTTGTTTAACACTTCAGTTTTTTGTGTTTGTAGTTGTTCTAACGGGTATCCTCTTTCCACAAATTTGGTGACAAACGTATCCAAGACCTCTGGTAATAGATCAGGTTGGCTGGTAATTCTGGCTGCCCTCATCATCTGGGATTTGGCTAACGATTTCTTTAGAGCCAGTGGATGGAAGCTATTGGATTTCAATGTTGTGTTCCTGTCCGTAGGTTTAACATATAATTCTGTTTGTATTGAATTGTTGGAGATTTTGACCGTTACATCAAGGAAATAGACAACACTGGTGGATTGCTGATATGTAAGTTTGATAGTTGAAGGCCTGGAGTTTATCTTCTCAATTAGTTGTTGTAATTCTTGTTCACTGCCGTCCCACACCATGAACAGATCATCTATGTATCTGTTAAAGATGAGAATTTTACTTGATGTTACTGCATCTGAAAAGAACATCTCCTGTTCCTCTTGGAACATGTAAATGTTCGCAAATGATGGCGATATCGGGCTGCCCATCGCGCATCCAGTTTTTTGGCGAAAAAACTTTCCATCGAACAAAAAATAATTTTTTGTGAGTGTTAACTCCATCAGTTTCATGAACAGCTCTAATTGGATGTCTTGCATGTTCTGTGACATCAAGAATGTTTTCATCACTGCTAGTCCTTGGTCTTGGGGGATGCTGGTGTACAGACTAGCCACATCCATGGTGACTAGTCTGGCCCCGTCTGGTACCCACGTGAGAGAAGACAAGGAATTCAAAAATGCAGTGGTATCTTTAATATGTGATGGCTGTTGCATGATGATGGGTTGAACTATGGAATCCAAAAACTGCGAGATGGGATGATAGATGGAGTCTGGTGCGCTAATGATGGGGCGTCCTGGTGGATTACGGAGGGACTTGTGGATTTTAGGGACCGTGTAAAAGATGGGTACCCTAGGAGATTTTTGTGTCAATGCACCACATAATTTCACTGAAATAAGGCCTTCTTTGGTCGCCTTGACCAGAATGTTGTCGATCTCAGCTTTATACGTGTCTGTTGGATCACTTGACAACAGTTCATATGTGGTTTCATCCATAAGTTGTCTGTATGCTTCCGATTTATATTCAGATAAATCTTGGATTATGAGACCCCCGCCCTTATCTGCTGGCCTGAATGTTACATCTTTATATTCTCCCAGCTGTTTGAGGGCCAATTGTTGAGATCTGTTCAGGTTCTCATGGGTCGGATGGGGTGCTAGGTGGTATCTGGAGACGGAATCATCTACTAGCCGCAGATATGAAGCAATGGACGCGTTATGGGATGCTGGATCAAATGTAGAAACACTACGTTTTTTTAGGAACTCATGATGGGCAGGTACAGGCTTGGACAAATTGGACGATTGCTGTTGGAAGTGTTCTTGCAATCTGAGATGGCGTCCAAACCGATATAACTCAGTTTTCCACTTCAGGTCATTGTGTTTAGTGGTAGGTACAAAAGATAACCCATGGTTAAGCACCTGCATCTCAGTATCCGTGAATTCTCTATTAGAAAGGTTATACACTATTGACTCGGCGTTCCGGTTGCTTTTTTTGCTGCTCCTCGTGTGTTGGCCTCCCCTACGGGTGGTCGGCCGCTTGCTTTTCTGGTGGTGGCTTTTTTGTTGGTAACTGGGCCTAAAGGGCCTCTTGATTCTGGGGCGTCCGATTCCACTATGAAATCACTGTCACTGTTTGATGAGTGAGCAGTGTGTCTGGACGTGGAACTGTGTGCACGTCGGAACGGCCGTGATTTTTGTGAGCAATCCACCAGTGTTGTCCATTTCCTTGATGTAACGGTCAAAATCTCCAACAATTCAATACAAACAGAATTATATGTTAAACCTACGGACAGGAACACAACATTGAAATCCAATAGCTTCCATCCACTGGCTCTAAAGAAATCGTTAGCCAAATCCCAGATGATGAGGGCAGCCAGAATTACCAGCCAACCTGATCTATTACCAGAGGTCTTGGATACGTTTGTCACCAAATTTGTGGAAAGAGGATACCCGTTAGAACAACTACAAACACAAAAAACTGAAGTGTTAAACAAGGATAGAACC